>NW_015172037.1:474582-476500 GCF_001447785.1 Gekko japonicus | reverse complement strand
TTCTTCTTCTTCTTCTTCTTCTTTGCTAACTCAAGGGAAAGAAATCAACTGGCCAACAGGTAAGAATTGAGCACTGTGTCATTATGGGGAAACCAGGCATTTCACCAAAATTGAAGGATGGAGAATGCCATTAAATTGGAAATGTTACATACTCTCATAGGAGAGATTAGGGGGGGAAAGTTTCACTTGAAGGCAAAAGGTCAGGAGAAACAAAGTACAAAAATCAGTGAATCAGAAAACACAAGCATTAGAGAGCAAGACTCTCAGTTCCTTCTTTCAAAGAGGGAAAACAGCTAAGGATTATGTGTAATGTCTTGGGAATATGTTTGCACAATGGATACTGTCAGAAATAGAAGGAAAGGGAAGAAAACAACAGTTCCTCTACTGGTGTCAGTCACTGAATTTGTATTGATCTATTCCAACTGAGGATTTGATATTATGGAGTTCTAAAAATGGAGCACAAAACAATATCCCAGACCTGGATATTAATACTGTCACGTGTGTGCACCACTCTCCCAGACTCTGACCTTGTTTCTGAATCCCTTGACTAATTAAATGTTGCTCTCTGCTCTTCAGAACCAAGGAAGAACTTGCAAACAGAGATTAAGCTAAAGGGGGCTAAGAAGGAACAACTAAATTCTCTTTTTAATCCTTATTAGTCCCGTAGAAAAGCAAAAAAACAAACAAACAACAACCCAAAAAACTGACAGAAGTGTCTGTTGACTCCCAAAAGCCCAGAACACAAGGGTTCTCACTCACCCAAGGGACAGACAGCACAGGCTGTGTCATATATGAGCCAGTTTGGTGTAGTGGTTAAGTGTGCAGACTCTAATTTGGGAGAACCGGGTTTGATTCCCCACTCCTCCACTTGCAGCTGCTGAATGACCTTGGGCAAGCCATAGTTCTGTCAGAGCTGTTCTCTCGAGGACAGTTCTGGAAAGAGCTCTCTCAGCCCCACCTACCTCACAGGGTGTCTGCTGTGGGGAGGGGAAGGGAAAGGAGTTTGTAAACTGCTCTGAGACTCCAAATGAAGGGTGAGGTATAAATCCAATCTCTAATTCTCTTCTATTTATGTAAGTAAAATTATGCATTTATCAAGATCAGGGTACATTCAACTTATATGAAGGAAAAATTCTATAGAAAAGGGAGCATTTTGAATTGTGAGGGAGGGTGTGCCTAGTCAGTAAGTCAATAATCAATCCTGGCTAATGCAAATTTGGTCACATTGTGCATCCAAGAGCTTAATTTAGTAACTTAGGTTTGTAAATATCTTCTAAATTAACATAACCCATGTACAGCACATTGTACAAGGAAATATCATGTACTTAGACTTTCAAGAGACATTCAGCTTATACCAAACTAGTAAGAAAAGCCCGTCGTGGTGGTAGACGACGGGCCCTAGATAGGAAGGAAGGGCGATTGGAAGGGAGGAATGGAGAAGAGGAGGTAGAGAGAGAGAGACAGAGTTAGAGAGGGGGGAAAGAGAGAAAAGGGGGGGAGACAGAGTGGGGTTAATGTTAGTAATTTGGAAAGAAAGGAAGGAAGAAAGCTAGGAAGGAAGGGACGAAGAATGTAAGGAAGGAAGGAAGGAAGATGGGTAGAAAGACAGAGATTGAGAGAGAGTGAATGGGACGAAGGATAGTTGAGATGGAAGAAGGGCAGAGAAAGAAAGAGAGGGGGGAAACAGAGTGAGTGAGAGAGAGAATGTTGGGAGGAGAGAGAGAGAAAAAGGAGGGGGGGAGTGGACCGGTGGAGCGGACCGGTGAGGGGACCCGGGCTGGAGTTGGGGCGGGAGGTGGGGAAAGGCTGCGGACGGAGGCTGCAGGCCCCATCCGCCGGCCTGGATTGGGGGCGGGAGATGGGGGAAGGCGGCGGACGGAGGCTGCAGGCCCCGTACGGCGGCCTGGAGTGCGGGTGG
>NW_015172037.1:385254-474211 GCF_001447785.1 Gekko japonicus | reverse complement strand
TGGCTGCGATGACTGGCTCCCTCCCCTCCGAGCCACCCAGCCAATGGCAGGCCAGGTTCGCTGAGGGAGCCAGTCATCGCAGCCAGCGTCTTCTGAGTGGCAATTCTTCCGCCCATACACTAACGGGGCGCATTTTAGAACTTTGGCACCCCAAATGCTTTTATTATAAGGGAGAGATAAGGTTTCTGTCCAAAAAAATCCAGCAGTGGGCAGCCGTGGGGTGCCCGGGCAAGACAAGGGATGGCATGGGGGTGTGGCCTATTATGCTAATGAGCTGTGCTGTCAGGGTGTGGCCTAATATGATAATGAGATCCTGCTGGGCTTTTTCTACAAAAAAAGCCCTGGATAAACCACTACATTGCAGTAGAGTTGTCATAATAACCTGAGAACATGCTGAAAAGAGAGCACAAACTCAATGGCATTTCTGACACCTTCCTTGGTATACACTGAAGAGGAAGCATGCACCATATTATCATTTTTAATGCACATGAGAACTTATTAGTTGTCATTAGAATCCACAACAAATCTCTCTGGAATGGTCCCGGTTGATCTGACTGAGAACTGCACAAGAATAGAATTAAATTCAAGATAGATTCCTGGTGGAGTTTCTAGAAGCTATTTTGGCTTCTTTGGATTCTGTACCTACTACATTATCAAAATTTAATCTCCAAATATGCTAATGGTACTATTATAATATTTTCTTTCTTATGATGGGTGTCAGATAACTATGTTCGTATTGTCAAAGGGATGACATTTGTCCTAGCATGTTTCTGTGTGCTATGAAGTCTTTTCCACAAGCTCATCTAACCAAATTTGTCTGCAGCATGGTTTTATTAATTACCACCTTAAGGCCATCCTAAAACATAAATGATGCAGACTTTGGTGACATATTTTTCTCACTTTTTATACATTTTAAAACATCCAGTAATTCAGAAAATTACATACTGAAAACTGAATTGTGGTTGATCCTAATAAAGAGATCTTACAAACTATGAATACAAGGTTCTCACAAGGTCTTACCAGCTTCTTCTTTCCCATACCAACCCATGTGATTTGGGAAAATGCATTGCCATGGGTCAGAAAAGCCCTTAGGGATTAAAAACAGAACAAAACAAAAACCAAAACAAAACTGCAGAAGGGGAATTGGGTGTCATCATGTTCCACTAGGGAACATATTACCCTACCTTGTATAATTAAACTATAGCCCTGGATACATTCCACCAGGCATTCAATGATTTTCACCCCACCATCAACTTGACAATTTATTTATTATTATGAACCAATCCATACAAAAAATACATTTTCTGGACACTACTGTAAAAGTACACAATGGTCGCATAGATATCACCTTATACCGGAAATCTACTGACCAACAAACATACCTACATGCTTCCAGCTACCATCCTAAACATACCAAATGATCCATTGTATACAGGCAGGCTCTATGCTACAGCCGCATCTGCTCCAATCCTACAGACAAATATTCTCACCTGAGGGATCTACAACACACCTTTTTGGAACTAAAGTATTCACCTGATGAAGTCAGGAAACAGATTAACAAAGCTAGAAGGATACCCAGATAAAACCTGTTAGAAGACAGGCCCCAAAGAGTCAATAATAGAACACTACTTGTGGTCACATACAGCTCTCATCTCAAAACAGTAGTAGAAGAAGAAGAGATTGGATTTATACCCCGCCCTTCACTACCCAAAGGTGTCTCAGAGCGGCTTACAATCTTTTTCCTTCCCCTCCCCACAACAGACACCCTGTGAGGTAGATGGGGCTAAGAGAGTTCTGACAGAAAGTGCTCTTTTTCAAGAACTGGCTTGCCCAAGGTCATCCAGCAGGTGCAAGTGGAGGAGTGGGGAATCAAACCCGGTTCTCCCAGATTAGAGTCCGTGCACTTAACCACTACACCAAACTGGCTCTTCAAATGATTTACAACCTCTACTAGATAATGACAGTTCTCTTTCACAAGTACTGGGAGCAAACCTTTTCTTGTGCACAGGCAGCCCCCCAAGCTCAAACTCCTCCTCACCCACAATAATGCAACATCTAATTTGAACATGGACACTGGGATCAGAGCTTGCAATTGTATAGAAATTGATTCCTATAAACCCCTGCCTCCCCCTAGAATGTAACTTGCTGATACCCTGCTGTCTTGATTTCCTGTTGAAGTCAAATAGAGGGGTCCAGATGGCCTCTATTGCCATGCCATAAAAACATGCCTTCACACTTACATGCTGGCAGAAGACCAGATGGCCTAGCAAACAAGCAAACAGGCTACAGGGCCCATGTCACGTAGGACATGGTGGGTTAGAGTTTGGAGGGGCACATGACCCAGGTGTGTCCTTCAGAGCTCTGACCATTCAGAAGTTATCCCCCACCCATTGCCATGACAACCCAAAAGTTGGACACCCCCTGTCTACCCGAGATTGGCTAATGGCCATGGCTAGTCATGATTAGATTGGGGTTCTTAATTGTCTGACCCTTGGAGGAGAGTCAGATTTTTCTCTTGCTCTCTCTACTGTTGAATTGCACCTGGGAAATGCTGTCCCAGGCAGAACAAAGGACTCCTTTGTGAGCTGACCATGTGCTTGCAAGGATGGAACTATTGTTTCTCAAGATACTGGGACTCTTCCAATGGACAATATTGAACTCTTGGACACTACCTGATGTTGGTAAATATGCTTCTTACTGTGTAGTTAAGGCAAAACTTGCCTAGGCTGTTCTTTGAATCCTCTTAGTCTGATTGCAAGTTCTCTACTGAATAAACCTTATTCTTGTTTATAAATAGTGTCTGTTTTGATGTGTAACTGGACTTCAAACTAAATCCTTCAGTCTAACCAATTGTGACCAATTGTGCTACCGTGTAAGAGTAACTGTGCAGCTCTGGACAGAGTTGCTAATGTGTAAAACCCACATGCCAACTGAGATTCTGGGGATCTCTAATCTCAGGTTGGTGAGGGATTTAGCTGAGAGATTCCTGGTGGCTGTTGTCTGTAAATTTAGAGAGGCTATCTCTCTGGATTCTTGTGTAATATATACATAAACCCAGATGCCAACGGTTCTATGAAAAAAGCCCACAGAAAAAAGCCCACATTGTGGAAAAAGCCCATATAGAAAAAAGCCGACATGGAAAATACCATGTAAAGAACCATAGATATTTATAATGTTGGATAAGCATTCATCTCTACTTATGAGAATGAACAGGTGTTACCTATATTTTATAATGTTGTTTTAGGATTAAAACATATCATATTCACATGCAACAATTTGTGCTGTGATTTTATCAATTAGAATCAAATAATAATTTTGCTATGTTATTAGTAAATTACTTCATTACTATACAAAAGAGGCCTGTATGAAGAGGGCTTTAATGCCGAGTGTAAAGGCTTGGAAGGGAAAATGCAGAAAATAAAAGTGACAATTTTGTTATCAACGAACTTTACTAAGAAGGAAAAACAATAACAACAGAAATTAAACTCTATATAGAAATATTTTAAATAAAATTAAATACTTTAAATTGATTAATTTACCATTTGCCAACCTTTGTAATGCTGGTATGAAGTAATTTCTAAAGTAAAGACAGAAAGATGTTAAATTAAATTATGTATAGACTGTCTACTATACACGGCTTTTGAACAACTATGTGGCTTAAAATTCTTCAAATAATTAATATTGTTTACTTATTTTGTTATTAAAAATTAAAACCATAAGGCAAGGCAAACCTCTGAATCCTGGTGTCGGCAAGGCAGTGGATCAGTAGTTGATGGTCGACCATGTCGAACACTGCCAACAGGTCTAACAACAACAACACTGCCATACTGCCTCAATCCAGATGCCTCCAGAGATCATCTGTGAGGGCAACCAGGACTGTCTCTGTCCCAGATGCCTCTGGAGATTGTCTGTGAGAGTGACCAGGACCGCTCTGTCCTGTGGCTGTTTTTTGGCTGTTTGTTTCCCATGTGCATAAACAAGGAATTGCACCTCTGCCTAAAATGCAACAGTTATTGTAAGTCCATGTCAGGTTCTTGAGTGGTAGAATCTGGTTCTTGGGCTTGCTGTGTACTTCAGAGGCACAACTATGGATTATGCAATTATGCGCATACTGCGAAGAGAAATGGCACCGAGCTGGGATGACCTGATCAGACTATCCCGATGTCTTGAGAGCATGCTTGAGCGATCGGACAGGGGAAAGTCCATCCATGGCCCTTCGGAACCTGTTTACTACCAGACTTTCCCCAGTGTCTTTTAACTCCACTTCTGTGCGGAGCAGCACAGGTTGCTGATGACTGCAGGACGCTTCCCAGATGTTGCTGTGTGATCGCTCCCTTTAGATCTGTCAGGCATTTGCACCTATGTCAGATCTAAAGGTGCGTGTGATCACAGCCTACATAGGGCAAACAGGACAAACCGTATGCCAGAGGATAAATGGACACAAATCTTACATCAGAAATCACAAGACTGAGAAACCTGTAGGGGAACATTTCAACCATCCAGGACATTCAATGGGTGACCTCAAGGTAGCTATGACCTCAAGGTAGTTGTATTATTACAAAGGAACTTCAGGAACAGAATGGAAAGGGAAATTGCTGAATTAGAAGTTATTACAACACTTGGAACAAAGACCTTCCTAGGACTCAACAAGGATATTGGTTTCTTATCTCACTATATATGCTAACTCATTCAGTCCTCACATATGTATTCCCATACAGAGGGACTATACATCCTCTGTATTTTAGTGTATTTCTTTTTCAGAATAGTGTTATTAGAATACTGAATGTTATATAAGGAATATTGGATTGTTTGGATGACATACACTGCTTCCACCTCGAAAGTGAAAATGCTGTTAAGTGATCTCCATGCTCTGAGAGTGAAAGGAGAGTCTCAAATTTATTTTGACATATTTATTTATTTATTTATTTATCAGATTTATACCCCGCCCTCCCCCGTAGGGCTCAGGGCGGCTAACAAGGCAAGAAATCTTGCAAACAGTAAAACATAATTCATATAGTTAAAAATAATTATACAATTTAAAACCCAGTATAGATTTAAACCTAAAGTGCTCGTTGATCTTCGTTTCCAACAACCCCACAAGATGACGGGCCAAGTCCAGGGTTCCCCCAAGTCCAGGGTTCCCCATATATTGCTTTACAACTGTTGACCTTATAACCTTAGCTTGCTATTTAATTCTGTTTTTGCATAGCTTAAAACATCTTCATCATGTTACATGTGAATTTGCTGTTCTGTCTATAAGTTTGAAGCTTACATCCCATTCCACTGTGTTTGAAAAAGTGTGATTTGCACATGAAAGCTCATACCTTGAATAAAGCTTTGTTGGTCTTAAAGGTGCCACTGGACTCTAAATTTGTTATACCCAAACAAGTCATAGTTAGGGATGGACATGAACAGGCTCATGAACGAAAGTTCATCATGAATTTTGGACACTTTATGGTTTACAAAGCAATGTTCATAAACTGAAGAGCCTCCATGAACTTGTTTGTGGTGGTTCACGAAGAGCAGAAAGCTCTTCCCCTGCTTTCTGATCAGCACAAAAGGTGGTGGTGAGCAGAAAACAGGGATGTAAATGGATCGGCCAGACCATATGAACTGGTTCAGTTTGTGGTTCATCCAAAAACCGAACTAAACTGCAGAAATGCAGCCCATACATAGTCATAGTTGGAACAAAATTGATCATTACCACAGTTCAAACATTTTTTAAAAAAGTAAGCTTGTAAAAAGTACAAGAACTCCCATCATGTGAACTGTAATCCCCAAAAACTATTCTATCGGAGTTGAATTCATTTCCCTCTTGTGATTGTAACATCTACATTATTTTTTCAGACTTAATGTAACTTTTATAATTGCTGTGATAAAAATAATAACTTATGAACATCTCACACAGCCATATACCCATCAGCTGCATTCAAACAATACAGTACAGCTTTTTTGACTCATCTTCTAAAATGTTTTCTTACTGCCAATTTATAGAATCTGAATAGTCACAAAACAAACCTTGATTGAACAGTAGCAATTCACAAGGTGATCCAAAGATGATCCCAATTCAGTTTGCAAGGAACAGAGACCTTAGTTTCAGCAATTTAGCTAACCACCATGGAAACTAATGAGAGGGGGTCAAAGTGACCTCTCCATCCACATAGGATTTTAAAAAAAATAACAAGAAAAAAATCAAGTAATAGAACAAACAAAAAAACGCCCCAAAACATAACATCACACTATGGCCCCTGCCACATGGCAGGGAAAACACGAGGCGAAGCGCGGCTAAAGAGAGCCACATCAAAAAAGATACGCGCGGGCGGGATCCCACGGATCCCGTGCACCACGCACCGTTGCTCCCCGGCACGATCACATGCCGGGGAGGAAGAGTTGGAGGCAAGGGATGTGCCACCGCAAGGACGCGCAGCCGATCCCATGGCCGGTTTGAGCCGCTCTACTTCACAAGAACCACCCAGGTAGGTGGTTCTTTTTAGTGCGGGTTTTCACGCGGAAGAGACAGATCGGGGACGGACAGGCAATGATTCCCAGATGTTGCCATGGGATCGCGCCCGTTTGATTCGCCCCCATTCTGTCTCGCTGCCGGACCAAAACCCCTCGTATGAACGGGGCCTATAAAAAGCTCACTGTTCTGTAAAAATATAAAAAATACATTAAACTTGTAAGTTGGTAATCAAAGTTTTCATCTGGGATATAACTGACCTCTATGCACTTCCAGTTAAAATATATATTTTTTCATAAAGAAGATGCAATATCATAATAAGAGACAAAATTCCACAGTATGTTTGGGGTCAGTATAATCAAAAGTCTGGAGTATAGTGCTTTCAGTTCCACATTCATTCCAGTGGTAGTCATTTGAATCCCAAAGTATTCTGGTATTTTTCTTATTTTTTAAAAGTGGGGGTGGGGAGATGAAACAGTGGAGCACAACTGACCAGATTATGAGGCATATACAGGGATTTTTTTTTTCTGGGGGAACACTCCGAAACAGAGTTCCAGAACCTCTTTGACAAAGCCCTTTTAAAAATGTTTAGAAGTTCATGAGTTTTCATTATACAGATTGAAAACTTCATTTCCCTCTTGAGAGTTCCAGCAGCTCTTTTTCAAAAATAAAAAAGCCCTGGGCATATATGAAACAGGAAGTGGTACAAGATTGCTAATATGTTTTACAATGGCATGAATCCTACCACTCCACACACAGAATGTGGACTTTCCCTCTGTGTCCTTGCATAAAGATCTTTCCAGAGGTCAGAAGAGGCTGCATGGAGGAATGTGGAAGAACTACATATGCCTCCAGATACATGCTAGTGTCTTTTTAAAACATCTTCTGGATTGCCACAGATGAAAAAGAGTTTAAGAATGACAACAAAACCTCCTTGCCTTGGAATAAAATGAATTCTTATTTGGATACGGCACCTGAAACAGTATATTTCAAGGTGACTTCTTTCCACAAGAATGAAAATCCTAAAGGTACTAGACAAAAATAGAATACAGATAAAATGTTGTGAGAGATCACAGAGTTAGTCCTGCTTTCTAAGCCTTTCAAGATAATTAATTCATATTATTCTTATCTGGAAGGAAAAGAAATGTTAAGATAAAGAATGACAAAAGACTCCCATCACTTTTAAACCATAGGAGAGTTTAAATATGAAGTGCATTCAATATTAGCAGATGAAATTAGCCACTGGAAAAGTGGAAAGCTAATTGGGAAATTAAGATGTTATTGGCATTTGTGGCTAATATAAATGTCCCAGACCATATGAAATCGAATCTTGTGTGGTATAGTTTTGTGTTACAAACGCCTTACAAGGAAATAAAGAAGTAGCTGTATTCCAACACAAAAATCTCTTTCAGGGCTTTTGGTCATGATGCAAATTTGGCTGGGAAAAAAGAATTAAGAATCAGGGCAAGGCAGGAGCACAGTTATTAACAATTATGAATGCAATCCATGTAAATTGATGAGAAGTACAGCTAAATACCTGATAGACATGGTGGGTATTATTAAATAAGTGATTTGACTATTTAATTGTCCATCAGGGAGAGCAAACCTAAGGTGCAAATCACCATACTATCACAGCTCATATGCTAATTTCAAACAACATACATAGGAATTATAATGGTTAATCATGATCTACATTGACTAAATCACCATGTGGTTTAACACATACTTTCAGGGTCATGTATCAGTATCCAGAAATGTTGAAAATGGAAAGGAGCCATAGCCCAGTAGTTGTAAGGCACCAGGGCAGGACTCAAACAGATATGCTTTCAAGTCCCAACCCAGCACTTTGCCACAGGTCTAGCTGCTGCATGTAACTGTCCTCAACTGTCTGCAGTCTCTTCTAACTGTGGTTTTACCTCCGAACATTGAGATCCACAGCTGAGCAATCAGAGGGAGGTGGGTGCAAACAGGCAGGTTTTACCTCAGAACTCTTAACTACACAGATGACCAATCCAGGGGGGAGCAAGGAGGCAGCAGCCTGCCAGACACATGGAAAACAATTGGGGGAACACATTTTGCCCCTTTTTTACTCCCTTAGGGATTATGTTTCTCAGAAATCTCTTTTTTGGGGGGGTGACATCATGGTAGGAATACACTCCCCTTATTTTGGGTTTCTTGGTGCAGGGGTTTGGCCTGGGAGGGCGAAATTGCCTCTCATTTATGTTACATTTAAGAAGTGGGACATAACTATGTATTCAAAACACCATCCAAGCAATTAGATATTAAGCAAGTTCATATGAGCCAATTTTCTAGAACCCACATTGTGAGAAGTTAAATAACCTAATACAGTAAACCACTTTTCTACAAATTTGGGGTATATTTCCATAGTGGGTGGGAGTGTGGCTAAAGCCATTGGTGAGGCTGGGCTAGCAGCATCGCTAAGGTGATCCTGCTGGGGCAGTGTCCCTGATGGATTAAAGTACCCTGGCCCTGCTCCTACACCTCACAGACACCGCCTGTCTGGTGTTGGGGGGATTGTGATTAAAGGCTTCAGGGAAGCTGGGCCAGCAGCAGGACTAAGGCAGTCCTGCTGAGCAAACCTCCCCAATGGCTGTGAGCACCACCTGTCCAGTGTAGGAGGGGGAGGGGAGGAGTAGTAGAAGCCACTGTGGAGGCTGGGCTGGCAGGATTACTAAGGCGTTACTGCTGGAGCGGGCTCCCTGGTGGTTTTAAGCACCCCGCAACCGCTGCTGCACCTGACAGACAACCACCTGTCAGGTGTAGGAGGTGTGTGGGGGGGTGTTTGAAGCCATGGGGAGGCCGGGCCAGCAGCATTACTGCACCTCACAGGCAGTTGGCCATTCCTGATTTCCTCAACTGTCATTAGCTCTCTGCAGTCTCATGTCACTGTTTTTTTAAATCTCAGAACACTGAGCTCTGCAGCTGACCAATCAGAGGGTGGGGGTGCAAGGAGGCAGCAGCCTGACAGCCACATAGGAAGCAATGGGGGGAGCACATTTTAGCCCTTTTGACCCCCTTAGGGGTCGAATTTCTAAAAAACCCTTCTGAGTGAGCATCTATGTCATGGTAGGAGTGTTTTCCTCGAATGTCATGTTTCTAGGTCCAGGGGTTTGGCCTGGACGTTGATTTTACGGTGAGGGGACTTTCTTTTATATATATAGATAGCTTGTCACTGTAATCCTTGCAAGCACTGACTCTCATGGTCACATGTATCATCATAATATCTGATCACTCAAAAAGATTGCTGGTTGAGTTTTAGCTGAATGTCTGAACTGCTTCCATTGCAAATATCAATTCTGAGGTAGTTGTAGGTGTTGTGTACTGAGCATGGGTCATCCCTGAGTTAGTATCTGAGACTGGCTGAACTTGTTGCTCTGGAACAATAGCTTGCCAGGATTCTGGAGGGGACCAATGGGGAAGTAGTGTTATGTAAATAGCCTATCCTTGGGATTCGGGTGTGTTTGGGTGTGGTGCTTGCATGCTATTTAAACAAGGTGGCAGCCCTGGAGTTTGTCTTGTAGTGTCCCTGAAATCACTTAATAAAGTAGAGCTGTTCACTGGAATGTGTCCTGAACCCAGTATTTAATAGTAGGGCTATGCAAAGGACTTATCTGTGGTGTCTGATCTGTGATGGCTATTAGAATAATCATCAAGGTACAAAGTGCATGTTTGTGCTCTGCCTAAAATGCAACAGTTATTGTAAGTCCATGTCAGGTTCTTGAGTGGTAGAATCTGGTTCTTGGGCTTGCTGTGTACTTCAGAGGCACAACTAAAATACAAATAGGGTTTAGAGGTCTGATGAGCCATAATATTTCTGATGACATTTGCTTTATTTTAAAAAGGCTTTTCCCCTTCATATTTACATTTTTGAGTGGAATGTACTGTTTCAGCAGACAGAGATGACTGAGAAGAATGAAACACTGAAGGGGGGGAGGCGCACGAAATAAATATTGTGGCCGTTTATGAATGGGTTCAAAGGCCATGCACACATGCAAAACTGAAAGGTACACAGAAAAGCAATTCTATACAAAAGTATACAGATGAGCACAGAGGCCCTTCACAGGAAATGCAATAAAGCCTGAGGCTCATTAGATCTGATAATTTTCTCAGTCTCTCTAGATGTTATATTGCTCTAAATAACTAAGTATCTGTGTTATTACCAATTTGCTATTTCTGGGAATCAACACTGTGTTTATCTCTATACTTTTTTTATATAGAATTGTCTTTCAATTCAGACTCTTTCTGTGACTGTTCCATTTTGCAAGAGCGCTAATTTCCACAGTTCCTTTACACCAACAGAAGGGGAAAATGCATTTTCTACTCAGTAAAAAAATTAAGTATCAGTTTTGTAGAGGAAGGTTTAAATCCAGGGCTTGACAAATCATAGCCTTCAGGTTGCCATGGTGCCTAGAAATTTCTTTGTGACACCTGGTATTTTCATCAATTGTTTTATTGTAGTGGTTCTCTGTGATCCCTAAGAGAGGTTCAAACTTACCATTTCACATTAGAATATGTTTTGCTGTATGACACAGAAATATATATGCATGATGTTCTTGTCACTGTTTGTTTATATGTTACCTTTCCGCCATTCATTGGTGGTGGATGAATTCATTTCTTAATCAGTTGTTTTCTAGACTGGATCTGAGACTCAATATTCAGTTTAAGCAGCGCTTTTTAAAGCAATAATGAAGTTATCAGAAATTGGGGAAATGTTAGGTTATGGTTAGAAGTTATATTTTTGTTGTGAGATATATATGTGGTTACCCTATGTTTATTTATACACTACAACAATTTTGTCAAAAGTTTTATCATAAATTTACAAGAAACTGAAGAGTTTAGGATTAGGTTTTGTGGCAGCAGTAAATAGAAAACATGGTGGTTAAAATACAAAACCCTGAAAGCTGGGAAATGTCTGTCTCCGAAACATTTTAACTGTTTCCTAGAGCCACAGAAAATTTCTCAAGACCAGGTTTAAGTGGATTTGTAGACTTATTGATGTCATCTTTGTTTTTTATACCTCTGAATTTCTTACATTTGGGGAGATGGGCTGCTGTGTAGTATTGCAATGGGTTTCTCCCTAGTTGCCCCCTTTCCTTCTATCCCCTTTTAAAGAGAGTGTTTTCTTAATAGCATGCATGGCTTAGAAATAAAGCTACAGCTATTGTAAATGCTGCAGTTCCAAAATGGTACAGATTTAGCCACACAAATTAGCAGGCATTTTATATGCACTAGCAAGCTAAGTAGGTGAAGTTTCTGGGTGTTTCTAGAGCCAGTTTAGTGGTTAAGTGCACAGACTCTAATCTGGGAGAACCGGGTTTGATTCCCCACTCCTCCACTTGCACCTGGCTGGATGACCTTGGGCAAGCCATAATTCTGTCAGAGGTGTTCTTGAAAATAGCAGTCTCTGTCAGAGTTCTCTCAGCCCCACCTACCGCACAGGGTGTCTGTTGTGGGGAGGGGAAGGGAAAGGAGTTTGTAAGCCGCTCTGAGACTCCTTTGGGTAGTGAAGGGCGGGGTATAAATCCAACCTCTTCTCTTCTTCTTCTATATTATTTTTAGTTTATCTTCCAGTTTGTAGTTTTACAAAGTCTCAAGTCAGTTAACAGTGTTAACCTTTATAGTAAAGCCTCATCAATACAATGTGTGTGTAAAGTGCCATCAAATCGCAACTGACTTATGGCAACCCCAGCAAGGGGCTTTCAAGGCAAGTGAGAGGCAGACGTGGTTTGCCATTGCCTTCCTCTGCAGAGGCCTCCTTGTTGGCTCCCCTTCCTAGTACCAACCCTGCTTAGTTTCTGAGATCGGACAAGATCAGGCTATACTATGCTGCCTTCCCTCATCCATCAATACAATACCATTAGTTAAATCTGAATATCATAAAAACCAATTATATAGCAGCAGTTACTAACAAAACAAGTCAGTTTGGGGTAAAACAGTTTACATTTTCCCAAGTGCTTCCTTCAGCAAATTCCTGAAAACCAAAACAGAGCAATTCTGTGAAACCTTTTTATTGAGGCAGTTCCATAATGAGGGCATCACCACAGAGTGTGTCTGTTTCCTGTGAAAGATCGTCATATTTAGTTCAAAGGAAATGGCTTGTACTGAAGGATATTTAATGGACTAGTGAGCTTTGAAAAGGCCAGAGGAGTCTTCTTGAACAGAATGATAGTCAAAATTCTTCCTTTGTACTCACTCAGCATGTTTAAAAATGACACTCATTTGGTTAGTGAAGTGTGGCAGTAGGAACCTAAGTAACTCAAACCATATTTTATGGTGCCTTGACATCAGTGTTGTGTTTAAAAAGCAAAAATTTCCTAAATTGGTGGTGATAGTCCTGAACCTCATTTTCTCCTTCTCATTAAAGGAGAAGACGCCACCTTGCAGGAAATACGTACGTACATACATACAGGCATACCTACATATACACATACATACATATAGATAGATATAATATAGATATATATATTCATTTGTTCTACAGTAAGGGGAGCGGTGGCACAGTGGGTATATCCCACTGTCTTAACATCCAAACTGTGTCAGTTTGAGCCCCGCGCTGGTGTGAGCAGCCAGCCTGTTGTCCCCAGCTCATCGTCCACCCAGCGATTTGAAAGCCTCGGCGAGTAGATAAAATGGGAACCACTCCTTAGAGAGGGTGGGCACACCAACTCCCCTGTGGGAATGTGTTAGCTCTCGGTTGGGACGTCCTGCTCCAGAATCGGAAGGTGGTAGAAACTCTCGGCTACAAGAAAAATCCCTGCAGTGGGATGCTCCAGCCAGGTGGTGGCAGTGTGGCGATACGACATATGGGTTCTGAAGCCCCGTCATCAAGCCGGTCGACGCAGCCGTTCGGGACATGACTGATCCAAGCCAGAGACGTTTCCACCGTGCAGTTACGGCGTGTGCAATTAAAAAAAATAATTATATGTTGTGTTTCCTATCCCCTATGAAACATTGTTAGTTCCCTGTCTAAAAGTGTAACTGTGAATCACTTTGAGCCCACTCGTGGGGAAAGCGATTAATAAATCGAAAGCATCATCATCATCATCATCATCATTATCATCATCATCATCATCATCACAGTTTTCTCTTGAATGGAAACCTGAAGTAGTTTAGAGCATTTTCCCCTTCTCCATTTTATCCTCACAGCTTAGACTGAGATGATGTGACTTCCCCAAGGTCACCCAGCAAGCTTCCATGGCACAATCAGGTGTCCCAGATCCTAGTTTGATATTCTAACTAATGCTGTGCTGGCTCTCTCATAATGAATTCTTACAAATTTTCTATCCCCATTGTAGAGCAAAAGTTTTTAGGCCCGTGTTTTTTGGTAAGTGATAAACTATACTGAGTATATGTAGCTCTTTGTGTTATGTGGGTTTCCCATTTGATTTACTAAACTGGACGAAAGAGCAGGCAGAAGCAAGAATGTGGATCTGACTATCCTCCAGCCCACAGTCATAGAATCATAGAATGTTAGAGTTGGAAGGGACCTTGCAGGTCATCTAGTCCAACCCCCTGCACTCTGCAGGAGTATACTGAAAGATAGCCCTACATACCTACAACATAGGCCTTCCCTTCTTGAAGATCGAGACAACATTTGCTCTACTCCAGTCTTCCGGCACAAACACCAGTACTCCAGGACATCTCAAAGATTACAGCTAGAAGCTCTGAAATAACATCTGCAATTCCTTTTAGCACCCTGGGATACAAGCCATCCAACCCTGGAGATTCGAAAGTATTTAAGGCAGCTAGATGCTCTCTAACCATTTCCTTACTTACTCTGGACTGGCAGTTTCTCCTTCCTTCATATGCCCTGCATTCTTCAGTTTGTATACAGCTCGTCTTACAGTTAAAGACCAATGCAAAGTGAGAGTTGAGTAATTCCACTTTGTCTTCATCCCTTGTTAAGGCTTGACCGTCTTCCCCTAGCAATGAGCTTACCCCATCCCTCTTCTTCTTTTTGCTCCGAACATAGGCAAAGAAACCTTTCTTGTTATTTTTAGCATCCCTCACAAGCCTCAGCTCCATCCGTGCTTTAGCCTTTCTCCTCAGCTCCATCTGTGCTTTAGCCTTTCTCACATCATCAGTGTTATAACTGGATTTACAGAACTTAAATACCGTAGCGAAGCATGAGTATCAGGCTAGTCGTTTAATAAGGTTGCCTGCTCAGGGTTGGAAAATACCTTGGAGATATTGGGGAGGGTGGATCCCGAGAAGGGAGGGGTTTGGGAAGGGACTTTAATGGGGTATAATTCCATAAAGTCCACCTTCCAAAGCAGCCATTTTCTCCAGGGGAACTGATCTCTGTTGCCTGGAGATCAGTTGTAATCCCAGGAGATCTCCATTCTCCAACCACAATCTGGAGGTTGGCGACCCTATAGTTTAAGCACAGGCAGACAGTAACAGGAAAACCCATACCGTTTATAAAGGCAACTGTAAAAGGAAGGTTGGAAGACAACATGTGTAAAAATCTGCAGAGGTGGAACTGGAACGGTTCCAATTCCACCCAATACAGTAAATTATGTAACACAGAATGAAATCCCATCTTCTGCAGTGGCAAGACAAGTGCAGTAGGAGAACTCTCCTCCCACAGCACACAGACACGAATTTGCATGGACTCACAAAAGTAACATCCAGTGTGTCTATGCATATAGTACAGTATAATATGATGTTATTAGCCATGCTTCAGGTGAGGAAAGAAGCAGTGGAGGAAAGGAAGGTGCATATGAGCCCCAGTATTCCATGTTGCAATATGCATGGACTATTGTGCATAAATAAAGAAAATGAAAATAATGTCCTGCAGGGGGCAGCAGAGGGGACAACTAGTTTGCATAGTGAGATTAGGGACTTCCTACTTTTCTCTTTCCTCTATCTTACAAAGTTTGTTCTCTTATTAATAAACCAACTTTATTCTTTAAACAGCTTGTGCTCCGCTTTACTGCATATCTACACTCTGCCAACATTCCACAGGATCTTTCCTCCAGTGACAAACCATGGTGTGAATTCTGCCATAGGGTCAGATAGTCATACTGACAGTTCATTTTAAAGGTAAAACAAAAAAGGAAGACAGGTTGATATTATGCTGTCAGAACCTATCTTGAGCAATACAGGCAATGGCCCTAGCCAGCCTGCACTGGGAAAGTATCTGCATTGGAAACTTAAATCATAGGCTTGGCATAACACAACAATTCAGAAGCTGAAGACTGATGAATGACTGTTCAGCTTTCCATCTATGCAGCACTGCCCATCATTGGGGCTTGCAACCGCCAAAGTGCAATCCTATTTCACCTGAACAATTGGTGGCAAATTGACTTGAAAGTTTTCAGGCTTTCTATAGAATTGGCACATACGCTTGCACATCTGGAGTCCTCTTTTACAACGGAAACATCAACTGCAGTTTCAAAGCACTTAACTAGGCATGGGGGGGGAAAGGCCAGCACACCACCTACCAGGTTCTTCCATCTCCTTGTTTATCATGTTTTCCAGGATTTGAATAATAAAATGCTGCTTCTATATAAATTTGAGATTCAAAAGACCAGGGGTCATTTCCTGCAGGAGCGCACAGGAGTGGAGCTCTGGCAGTAGAGAGTCCAGAGGGCAGGCACATGCAACAAGCCCCACCCCCTGCTCCCAGCATCCCTCAGTCAGAGCAAGAAGCAGCCAGGTAAGTTGCAGAGCTCCCCCTGGCCCCCTGGTCCAAAACAGTCCAGTGGCACCTTTAAGACTAAATTTTATTCAGGTACAAGCTCTCCCTCCTCTGGGAGGACAGATCTACACGTTTCTCCCCCCCCCCCCAACAGCTAGTAATCCAAAACAGCCCAGTGGAGCCTGAGCGGTGGGTGTTGCTTTCTGACACACTTCTGGTGATGTCAGGGAGTGTGGCATATGCAAATAAGTTGTGCAAATGAGTTATGTTAATGAGCTCCTGCACATCTTTTTCTACAAAATGAACCCTGCAAAAGACTATACCTCCTCTGTATACAAGTGGATACAGGTTACTAATTTCCTCTCACCATGCAGTTGTTTGGTTCAGGTTAACGGCAATAGTGGTTGCTAATAGGTGAATAGGCCTGGAGGATCGCTGGTGCACTTGCATGTGTGGACACAGACACATTTCTTCCCTTCTTTTACCACACTGCCAGGGAAATATTTTTGGGTTCACAGCAAACCACAGCTTGCATTATAACCCAACTAACAAGCTATGGTTTTCATTTTCCTTACAAACCAGAATTGCAAACCATGATTAAACTAAGGATGCTTGAGCACCTCTGAGTTCAGCTCACTGTTTGTTCTGCAGTGGTGATCAGGAAGCCGATTAATTGATGGACTGTTCGGAATCTGTTCATTGGAAAAGGCTCTTGCAGCCATCAGAAGCTGACTTGCAGCTGCTAAGGGATCAGTGGGGAGTCAGCTTCTGGTCTCTTGCTGGGGAAATTTTTCTCTGTTCTCAGCAAAGTTTTTTTTTTTTTTTTTAGGTGAAGGGGAATTAGGAGCCAATTTGCAGCTGATTATCTAGGGATCTTTTGATCTCCCAGACTTGCTAAAATGCAGTAAATTTGGGGCTGTGTGTGTGTCAGAATTCCAGCTGATTGTCCTTTTCTCTACCACAAGGTGCTGGCCAAAGCAGCTGTAAAGTACTCAGTTCGATACATCAGGACTCTGACAACCACATAAGGAACACACATTTACTCAGTACTTCATACTACAAAAGACAAACGGCCAAGTGGCCAATTATATACATATCCAAGGGAACTCCCCTGGATCCCATTGGGAGGTTTGAATCTCCCGCCAAGGTTTCTATTGGTTCCCCTATTGGATTTTAGGAGCCTAGCCTCTATTGTTCTTTAGGAATCAAGCTCTGCATGCCTGGCCACTGCCTAGTGGCGGTTCCCAGGACACAACAGCAGCAAAGGAGAGAAACCAGCTCCTTCTCCTCTCCCATTAGCAATGCAAAGACCAAAAACATTGCTTCTGTCTCATCTAGGGTTGCCAGGTCCAGGGTGGGAAACGTCTGGAGATTTGGGGGTGCAGCCTGGGGAGGACAGGGACCTCAGTGGGGTACAATGCCATAGAGTCCACCCTCCAACGCATCCATTTTCTCCAGGGGGACTGATCTCTGTAGTCTAGAGATGAGATGTAATCCCAGGGGATCCCCAGGTCCCACCTGGAGGCTGGCATCCCTAATCTCAACCCAGCTAGGAGGAAGAACCCCTTTTGCAGTTTCATTGTGCAATTGTTTTTGCTGAGGGAGCAGGATGGATAAGAACCAGATTCCAGTTGATTCCTCCAATCAGCTGCAAATTGGATTCTGACCAACAAGCAACTGCAAATTTGTTCAGCAGCTGTTAGAGCTGCTCAATACAATTCAATTTCCATTTCCATGAAGGACTATCAAAGTAACGCCTACTTCTGATGGGGTTAGTGGTTGCATCACTCTCCTGCCTCTGCTAGTCCCTGACTATGCCTTACAGCTCCTTTTTAGTCCCATCCTAGAATTTACCATCAAACTCTTTGTGCCATCAAACCCCTGGATGCCTCATCTCAGCTGTATCCATGCCCCTTCGTAGCCTGCTTGTGCAAGGCCACACATGCACATCTGACTTTTCTGCAGGGCACCCACATCTCTCCCTTCCTTCCTCTCCCTGGATCATTAGCTGCCCCTGCTTTACTTCTGTGAGACACATGTCCAGTGAGTTGGGCCCTGGGGAGGGGCTCCACTCTCACTGGCCAGCCTAGTGGAGGTTTGTCACACAAGACATTCTTTTGGATTTCCTATATTCCAGGACAACTGAGACATGCTGGCAAGTGGTGGGTCTGCAGGAGAGACAGGACACATGAGGGATGGACTCTGGTTATTGGGCCAAAGGTACAGCATCATTTAGCATGATGCAGCACAGTGGAAGATGTGAGATCTTACCCTGTGCTGTTCAAAACAGCCCATCATGTTGTTGTCTCCTTGCATATAAATGGTGGTGGGGAGTAAGCCAACCCAGTAGGGGTTTAAACAGGAATCTCAGCCTGCATTGCAACAAGGGTATCACCAGACAAGAAGCCAGGATATCCGTATCTGTTCACCATAAGAAAACACAGTTTTCAGATCATTGCTTGAGGCACACTAATGACAGCTGAGTGGCTCATGTTAGCACAAATCACTACTTACTGTAGTTAGTTCAATTAAACCATGGCCCTGGTCATACAGGCCAGAAAACGCGCGGGGGAGGCATGGCTATTTGTGGCACTGCAATTAGCCACACGACAACGCGATCAAATGTGTCAGTGGCAACCCACGGTTCCGGCCCTCGGCGTGCACGCTGCAACGAAAACGGCTGGAGGGAAAAGCCACGCCAGTGCGATCACACCAAGGGAGTCCGGAGGCAGCCCGTGGCAAACGGTTTGCTACTACCTTCCAGGAGATATTTTTTATCGCACATTTTTGGCGGCATGCCACGGGTGCACTCCACTTGCCAAATGTTGTGGTGTGATCGTGCCCGGAAAATCCGCCATCCAATCATGGCTCTCCCGCAGCAAATTCGCCATGTGAACAGGGCCCATGGTTTGGTGGGTCATCTGAATTGCGCCAATGCCTAGCCAAGCTATAATGTACAAGGGGGAGGGGCTCCTGCAGCCTGTATATTGTTTATACAGCGGTATCTTTCCATTTTCCTTCACTGCTAGCATTGTGCCAGTAAATTGTCAAGTGTAGCTATAAATTATCAGGAGACCCATCTTGTCAAAGAAATCTGAGCAACACATTTCCAAGTACACACATTTCTCTATTCAAAACATTTAGTATATATGGAAATAAATGTGGTGATCATGAAAGCCAAGAACAGTTCAGTATTAAGAGCACAGGAGAAAGCAGGCAAACTTCTACGACCTTTCACTTGGTTCACATGACTGCAGAGGTCATTCCAGCTATTTCGACACACCAGTAATCCAGTTCTTCCAGCTCACCCAGCCTGCTTAATTATAATAAATTATACAGTATCTCAGTGCTTGCTATGCCCGAGTCAAGGGGAAGATGAGACCCCTCCAAACCAGTTTTCACTTAAAAGTCAAAGTTAAAATGATAATTTAAGTCAACCCGCTGAACCAGTCATTTTCAGGTACAACTGTTCCATCTGATTGTTCAAGATTGCATAGAGAAGATCTACATCAGTATTTGATTTTGGTTTTGCAGCATTTGGTTCCCAGTAATTGAAATGTCCTCTTTCCTGTCACCTTAATTACTGTTTCCTGGAGAAGCACTGTGCTGTGTTCAGAGGAGATGTTGGGTTAAGTGATTGTGTTTTTGTACAGGTAACGCTGACCTTTCATGCTATAGCCACTTCAGAAGACCAAAGCACTGACTTTTTACTGAGAAGAGTCGCTTATGACATTTTCTGATGTGTGAACATACCAATTATATCAAAAAAGGAAACAAAGAAACAAAGCTTATTTTAAGCATAAGGAATTATGTGTAAAAACAATTCATTTGAACTTACTTTGGGTAAAAAAAAAGGTGGTCTAATTGTCTCATTTAGCATTTCTCTTATGTAGTTCATGGTAAGAACAACTTAAGCTTACCTTTAGGTGGCCAGAAACGTAACTTATATAGGTAAGTGAACTAATACTGAGCTAAACTTAGTTTCCTACATTTAAATGAATAAAGGAAAGATTTCTATGTCAACCAACCTAGTGACCCAAGAAAAACCAGAGCAGTTTCAAAGTCAAGGCCTTACACTTTTGAGTAAGATGAAAAATATAGCTGCAATAATGTCAGCTTTTTCACTGTAAGGAAATGGATGAATCATCTTTTGCTCTGAAAAAGCTACAAAACTTTGGGAATACATATTTAAAATTAACAACAGTGATGCTTCCACACTTATCAACATTAACTTAGGTTTTTTTTAATAACAGGAAACAAGACAATTCAAATCTATGCAAGATATAAAAGAAATAACAAAACTTTGTAAGGAATATAATAATTAATATATATTTGTTCCAGCCTCATATTCAGTGACCATCATTTCATACCATTTCAGCTTTGACACTAGACTTCTGCAATTCATCAATTGTATATGTGCCTCTAGGAATATTTAGAAGGTTCAGCATGTATGGAATATGACCAGCCTGATGGCATTTGAATTCATGAGAACATATTACAACATTCCTCCATTATCAGTACTAATCCCTACTGTCACTTCTGCACAATTCAAGGAGTTGATGTTGATCTACAAAGCCCTTAATGGCTTAGGTTCAAGAGATCCTTCTGCCACTGTGTTCTATAATAAACTCAAATATTGCAGAGAATATGCCAATAATTCTCACTGCACACAGTCACCCTGTCAACAGTGGAAAAGAACAGCCCTCTGAAAGAGCCACAAGAAGGAGTAACATCCAAATATTGTGTGCACTGTCTCTATTAGAAGGGACCAGCTGAGGAAGTGATATCCAACTGGCCTCCAAACTGGCCAATGAAGATGAATCTCAAAGGAAAAAATAATGAGGTGTATATAGCCACTTCCATTTGTAATCAAGCCACTCATGGACTGTGCTGCTTTCCAGATACACCAGGCACATAATAATAAAACAAGGCGACTTAAGTTGTATATTATGGGGGGATAACAGCAAAATATTCACATGGAATCTCTAATTTCTATTTTCATTTTTATACATAAAAAGCCAAGCCAAACCAATTAATGTTATGGTACTGGTTTATAGCAGCAAAGAGAGAACTAAGGCACTAGCCTTCAACCATTTAAACAACTCCCAGGGAGCAGAGCAGGATGGGACTTATAGGTCTGCAGACATATTGTAAGAAGTCACATGATACCAGAATCACATGACAGGAAGAGGCAGTGTTATGGCCTTGGTCAAGTTCAAGAGAGCTGGAGATAAGAATCACAAACCAAGCATCAGGAGTGTGCTGCAGTGAGAAACAAGCCAGCAGAGGCAAGCCACCTTCTGTGCAAAAGTTCTCCCTTGGCCTCTCTCTCCCTGTGGCAAGCTTGCCCACCCTCACCCACCAGTTGTCTAATGCTCTTCATCCATGCTTGGAGTGTGGAGGTCCCTAACTGTAAAATATAAGCTTTCTTGTGGAGAGAGCACTCTATGATGCAAGGCAAGCACATGTGTGGAGCATCAGAGGCCCAACTGGCAGGAGTGAGTGCTGCTGGGTGGGTGAGGAGGACAAACAAGATCTTACTTGGGGAGAGGAAACAGGCATGATGCTCTTGCTCTCTGTGCCTGCACAGTAACAGCAGGTCCTTTCAAAAACTAGCCAAAAGAAATGGCTGCTCTATGGGGCTCATGACTTTAGTAGGTTGGCTCTGCAACCTACCTCATGGTCCTGATCCATGTACTTTATGATGGCCTAGCAAGCTCCCTGCTGCATTAAAAGTAAAGGGTATGGCACAGAAGTCAGCAATCATATGACACATATGCTGAGCATTACTGCAACAGTTCGACACCTGCATTGGTCATATGCCACAAAGTGTTTCCCATAAATAGAAACATTAGCAAAACCCATGGAGCTCCAGAGGTGCATGAAATTCTTCCAAATACATGAAGACATTTTAGACAGGTGTGTAAGAATATTGTTTGGTATTGGATAGGGGCATGGATTCACCCACATACTGTGATATACAAGGAGCAGGCACATATTCCATCATCTTTACAAGAAACGTGCAACAAGGGTAAAAAGGCATTACCTATGAAACAGGACTGATTTGACGAGTGTGACAACATCCCGACTGGCATTGTACCCAGCACAGACAATGGCGACATGGATTGTCTAGAGAAAATAAAGAGACAATAAATAAAAACACATGAAGGAAGATAAATACCATTTGGAGGTATTAATATTTGTTATGCAGGAAAACAATAACAATTCTGTTATTTATCATTAAGAGGGGCCATTTTGTAACTGTTTAAAGCTCACTTGAGTCAGGTTTGTTAAATATATTCTAATACCTCTAATATATTCTAATACCCTACTGGAAACCATTGCTATACCCACTGGAAACCATCGCTATATGCTACATGGGCTGTTCTTAAATTAACTGCATAGGAACAGTAGATCTCAGTCTTTGCAACAGCAATCCTGCCCAAGACCAGAAGCAAACAATCTGAGCTTCTCCAAGTTTATTTAAAATGAACCAAAGAAAGCTTATGTACAGAAGCTCACTCTTCCAGAAAAAGCAAAGAATATCAATAAGAAGGCTATTTTTAAAGTCTGCTAAGAAGTGGGGGGGGGACCCCCTCCTGGGAAACAAAAATACAATCTTCTGGAAAAACAGAGCACTTACATTGGCTCCAAATGTCATCTGTAGAGAGTATCATTCTACTGAAATATCTAAAGGAGTAAGGGACTTGCAAACTCCTGCTTTCAGTAATAGCTCTTCCTACCCACACCAAAATGTGCATAGGCACACCCATACCTCTGTTCCTATCCAACAAGAAGGCATGTAGTGATATCCTGATGGATGTTCCTTAAGAAAAACACCTTTGAGGGGCTGTGACCTTGAGCAAAGAAATGCTGGCTGGGAATGGAAGATTATTCTCCCTTACCATGTATCTTCCTCAGGCCCATAGCCAGGAATTTCTAAGTTGGGAGGCATTTAAATGTCTCAGGGGGTACTTAGCCAATTTAGATAATTTAATTACTTCTCCCCCCACCCTCAAGCCCTCTCCCTGGATCTCCAATGCAGCCAGCATCCCTCACTCTCCCCCTCGCCCCCCCCCCCCCCCGTTTCCAGCCTCCTGGCTTTCTCTTCCCTCCATAGGGTGGGATTGGGAGGTCCCATGAGCTGACCTGGCTCCCTCGCTGCTCTTGGCTAGGAGCTTCTGTCTCTTGCTCTCACGCTTGTCTCCCACTCTCACACTTTCCCCCCAATAGGGGGAAAAAACTCCATGCAAGGCCCGCACTCTCCCCCCTGCTGCTGCTGCAGCCTCCTCCTCTCTGCTCTTCTCCTGCCTCCTCCACTCGCTCTACCCCAGCTCAGCTGGCGGAAGTGTCACTGTCATCTCCCCTCCCCCTCTCCAAGCAGCAGCAGGCCAGACCTGGGAAGCAGCCACCGCTGCTGCTGTGCACACCTCGTCCTCCCCCAGCCAGCCGCCTGCCTGCCTGCCTGCCTGCCTGCCATGGCCCACAGAGGAGCCTCCTTCTCTTCTCCGCCTCTGCTCCTGGCCCCTTCATTGCCCCTGACTCTTGAGGCAGTCAAGAAGGAGGACGAAGAAGAGGCGCCACCCCCATCATGGGCCTTGGTGCCCCACTCCTCCCCAGTGCACTGGCCCCAGCACCCGCCCACCCCCAGCGACCTGAGCAGTTGCTCCTCAGACGACGAGGCCCACAGGAGAAGGCAAGGAGAGGCCTGTGAGGCTGCTGGCAAGCAGGGAAATGGGAGGGATGGTGGTGGTGAGGAGTATTCCAGGCAGCCCAGAGAGGCAGGTGGCCTGGGCTACCTAGGAAGTTGGGGGGCTAGGCAGGAAGTCAGAGGGTGGGCCCCAGGAGGCTCACCATAGCTACAGGCCTCCTTCCTGGTGATCCTGGGGTGGAGCAGTCTACTTTTGGGAAGAAGTTCCTCCTTGGAGGCAGGCAGGGTCGCTGAGTCTGGTCCTGAAGCAGTACAATTCCATCTCCCAAAATGTATCAAATATGAAAAAATGGATCTCAAACAAGGAATACCCCCTCCCAAAAAAGGCAACAAACCACACAGAAAACCAGTTGAAAAACTCTAACATGGGCCCACCAGGTCAGCCAAAAACTGAAAGGAAGCCACGAAGCCCCATAGGGTCAGAACTGCATGCCCACTACGGCTCAAGAACCCACTGAAAAAGAGAATTCTACCCTAGGGTGGGAAGAGATTGCCCCATCTCAGGACCACTGAGAAAGAAGATTCACTGTAAGTAAGAAAAATCTTCCGTTCTCTACCAGTCCCGGCCCGGGTGGGGCAGTCTCTACTTCTGGGACATAGAAACGCAGTATACCCCAGGGAGGGAAAGAATCTTGTCTCATAGCCTGAAAAGGTATGCTGCAGGACCCTTCTTCCAAAAGTGGCCTCAGCCTGGTGAATGCGTGGACCGAGGTGTAGGTGGCATCCCTACAAATTTCTCTAAGGAGGGAAAGGACTGGTAAACAGCAGAAGTTGTCGTCCCTCTGGTAACTCCTGAAGGTGGATCCATTTCAAATCCTTTACATCTCCATTCTTTTTTGGAACTACAAAAAGGGATTGAGTGGACCCCCAATGCCTTTTGGGCTTCCGGAACTGGCTCTGTTGCTCCAGTGTCCAGTAAATGCTGAATGGCCTGAAGAAGGAGGTGCTTCCTTGGGCAATGACTCCTTGGGGCTTGTATGAATCTGGTAGGAGGAGTGGAGTACAATTCCAAAGAGTAGCCATTCACAACTGTATCCAGAACCCACCTATCGCCCACTGTTGACTCCCAACGGGCTGCAAACTGTTGAAGACATCCTCCTATACTTGGTGGGTTTCAATTCCTGTAGAAGTCATGCCGAGGGGTTCTTTTTGGGCCCCCATGGGCTCTGGCCTGTTGGTCTGTGGAAGGATGAGCTAGTGATATTTGACTGCTTGGGCAGTCATCTCCCTTTGGCAGGATTTGAGGTCGGAAACGAAAGGTGCACTTGTGCTCATGAAAGGAGTGAAAGCATTTCTTGGGCTTGTGTTCCCTCTTGCATGAAGGCAAAGACCTCATCTTATCTTTGTCTTCAACCAGACAAATGTCCATACCTTTGCTAAAAAGATAAATGCATTTAAAAGACACACTAGCCACTTGAGCCTGGGAGGACATGTCCACTTCCCTGTTGCAGAGCCAGGTGTGATGTCTGGCCATAATATAGCTCTGGCTGAAAGTTGAATCGTGTCCAGTGATGCATCCACAGAAAAGGCCGCTGCAAGGGTGATCTTCTTTAGTTCATCCTCGAGCTCCCTGGAGATGCCATTCCCTGCCTCCGAAAGGTCTGAGGTCCAGGGATAGACTGGCCTTGGAAAAGAGAGAGCTCACTATGGAGGCCCCAAGGGCAGTCAATGAAGCTTCAAAGTTCTTGTGTAAGGACTGTTCAATCCTTCTGTCACAAGGATCTCTTGGAAAGCCATCTGCCTCTGCAGAAATGACTGAGTTGGAACAGAGGTTGGGTCATTGACTAATGGAAGCTTGGACCGCTCAGCTGTGTCTGGTACCAAGGAGTAGAAAGGAGAGATAATGGGATGGTTGGACTTGGATCTTGCTGGTGTCTCCCACTCAGCTTTGACTACCTTGTTGAAGACAGAAGGAAAGGGGATTCCAAGGAGGGGGGACCCCCTTGTAGAAAAGCTCTAGCTAAGTCAGCAGATCTGTTTGGTTCAAAAGCTTCCGCCTCCTTATTGCTAAAAGGAATTTTCAGGATACAAAGAACCTTTGGAAGGAACTACGTGAAGACCTCCTGGAGAAAAAGACAGGTCTGCAGGCTCTTCTTCATCCAATAACCCTTCCTCCTCTTTTGGAGAGGAAGAGCCTGAGGAGTCAGACACACTGGAATCGTGGTCTAACAGAGAACTTACAGCTATATTGGAATGTCTTTCAGTGTGGGCCACTTTACGTCTTTTGGAATGGGGGTGAGGGGGGATTTCTCCCCTCCCCTCTTCTACCAGTCCCTATGCTAGAGAGTAAGTGCTGTCTAGACCTGCTGGAAGAACTGGATGGGTCTCTTAAACTAGAAAAAGACAGAGCTGCTCTAATCTCTTTATGCATTTCCCCTTTAATCCAAGATAGGAGGTTGGCCTGCACATTATCCCCTGAGAGATCTAAGGTACGGGTTCCTGTCAATTCTGACCCATGCAGAATGCCCTGTGCAGAAGCAGGGGAGGGTGAGGAGGGAAGCTCCAGGCAGGAGGTCAACCCCTCTTGAGGTGCAAACTCAGAAAGTCTCACATGCACCACCATCTTCCACCATTTTTAAAAAAGGGGGGGGTAAATTAAAAACCCATCAGAAGCCTTTAAAAGGAAGGGCCCCTTTGCCTTACCAAATTTCAGAAGAGCAGCTGGAGGGGATAAGGCAGTGAGGAACTGCAGTAAGCTGAGTCCAGCCAGCCTGATAGACTCCTAATGGCCCCAGCAGGTGGCTGACAAGCTCCCTTTGTAGCAGCCATCAACACTCCCTGGGAAGTGAGAGCAACCGGGGAGGCTCCAAAACCAAAGGCTGGAGTCCCTGCGGCTGAGAGAAGATGGGGGGTTATCGCCATGGTGATCCCCACACTTACTTCTTCCCTACTTGTGAGTAGGTGCCTAGGCAGGGGGGAGACTGAGGCCTTCGCACCTTCCAAGAAACAGCCTGTACAGGATTAACCCACTCAGCCCAGTCCAGAGGTGAAAGGGAATCCTGTATTTCAGCACATTAAACAAAAATCTACGAGACAATCTGTACTCTCTCGAGGCTTCACAACAGTTTGCCACCAGAATCCCTTCACAGGGGTCCCCACCTAGCCTAAGAGCAGAGATTCAATCTCTTAGTTGGCATCTGGGACTTAACACATCAGCAACTCTAACTCAGAGATGCACACAATTATTCTCTCACAGGGGTAGCTCTGTGGTCAGCCTAGACACAAGATTTAGCCTTGGAGTTCAATTACAGCATCAGAGACAATTACAAATATGAATGATCTTTATTCAGTGCAGAGCATAGTAAAAGACTACTAGAGGATACAAAATAACAAAAACCTATGGCTATTTGCCCTTACTAAACATTAATGATGATCATAGTTACCGAGTTAAGTATCAATAGCCCAAGATCGTCCATTGCATAATAATACAGGTAGGCACCAAGGGATTTTGAAGAGAAATCCCATCTTGCAAAGGTATGTAGTCCAGATCTGTTCAGAGATACAGCTCCCCAGTAACACAAGGTTGGCAACCGGCAAAAAAGTTCCCAAAGCAGCTCTTTGTTTCAAAAGTCAGGTTCCCAGGAGATGTCCCTGGAGTCCCTGGCTACTGCCCCAGAAAGAGGGGGAGGAAAAAGGATGGGAGGGCTAACTAGGTCAGACTAAAAAAAAAATTTAAAAAGGAAAGAGAAAGCTCTTTGGAATTGCGATGTTGAAGAGAGCAGAAGCAGCAACACCTAACTGTTCTGCAGGCAGGGCCAAGACAGGCCTGGGAGCAAAGCCCCTCTACTCCAGGAATCACAAAGTTCAGTTACCCTGCCTGCCTCCAGGGAGGAGTTTCTTCCAAGAAGTAAAGACTGCCCCACGCCAGACCACTGGAGAAAGGAAGCTCTCTCTTTCTACACCCTTTACTTTCCATCTCAAATAGCCAGAGCCGGCCCCAGGTATTTTTGCATGCTAGGCGAAGACACCTTCTGCCCCCCCCCCGTGCGCTCACCAATTTCTAGCACCCCCCCTCCAGGCATCCTTGCAGCCACCCGGGACCGTCCTTCCCTCCCTCCCAGCAGCCCATCACCAAGCCCCCTACCACTGCCCGTCGATCCAGCTTCCTCCAGCTACGCGGAGATGCTGGCCACCCTCCTCATGTTCATGGTTGCCACCGGCTGGGAGGAGCCCCAAGCAAGAGAGTGGGAACCAACGAGGGCCAGCTGATGCCTGCCTGCCCACCCGCAGCACCCCCCTGCCACCAAAAAACCTGAGGTCGCAACACACCCGCCCAGTGAGAGCGCATGCACCCTGTCACCACTGCCACCTCTTCCTCCCATCTCTCCCTGCCACGAGTCGAGGGGCGCCAGCTGTGGCAAAGCCAGCCCTGTGGGGTTCACGCCACAAAGAGAGGCTCAGAACCCAGGCCCGGAAGGAGCTGCAGCCGCGAAGAAGGGAAGCTGCCTGAACCCACCACCAGTCCGCTCACCGGAAGTGTGGCGCTTCCTCCCTCCACAGGCCCTTGTGCAGGGCTGGCACCCAGAAAGCCATGCTGGGGGCGGGCAGGCGGCAGGGGCCTCGCTGCGTCCCTCTGAGATCTGTGCCCTAGGCTGTCGTACTAGTTGGCCTAGTGGAAGAGCTGGCCCTGCAAATAGCTCTGCCACTTGCTTTTCCCCTTGTGAGGAAGATTCCTGATTGTGGGCATGTGCAACCCTGTGTATGTGAATAGCATTTCAAAAGTACAGAAAAGGAGGTCTGTTAAACTTTACAACATGAATTACAGTCATGGAATCTCTCATATATTTGATATTACTACTTTTACCTAGCTGTAAGAAAAACAAAAAAAGGATGGGAAGGGAAACCTCTATTCCAGTAGTCAATCACTGCATTCAGATATCATGAACAAGCCACTGTTTGTTACAATTACAGGTAGGTAGCTTAATTTTATGGTCAACAGAACATGATTCGTAGGCAACAGAACAAGCTTCAATGTCTTGTTTCATACAGTTCAACACAAAATGAAACTGCAGGCAGAACAAACTGCATTTAACTTTGAACCTGAAACCTCCAATCTCTTAGCTGCACATGGAAAGAGGAGTCAAAAGAATTCCTAACTTGTTCCTCAACACAGATGTTGTTCATGATATTTAAATGTAGCTAGTGATCTTTCTTGGTCAATTTATGTTTACTCTTCTCCAACTGTTTCAATTTAGATTCCCTAAATAATAAACTGTAAGGAAGAGTCTGAAGTCTACAAATAAGCAAATAATCCTATCCAGATATATCCTCAAAGGGTTGGAAGGGAAAACACAGAAAATACGTCGGTTGCTTCTACGTTTAATTACTTTCTGATGGGCCTGCATCTTACACTGAGGCCCATGTAAACTGCAGATAAATCTCAATGGATGACCTTAATAACACAAGAAGATTCCACTTTGATCCAGTCCCGTAGCCAGGATTTCTTAAGTCAGGGGGCATTTACATTTCTTAAGGGGCACTGGCTAATTGAATTAAAGGTAATTTAATTCAGTTTCTGTGGAAAAGAGAGAGATGCTGTCTGGCTCCACATGGCCATTGTAGCTGGCCCTTCATGCCAGACAGCTTTGCAGGAATACTCAGCTCCTTCTCCGTACCTGCCACTGCTCAGGGGCCCTTGGCTGGATGGGAAGTCATGGGGCCTTGCCACTAAGTTGGGGGACCTAGCCCCAAGATGCCCCACTGTAGCGACAGTCTTCAAGAAGCACACACGCATGGGATGAAGGCAACAGCCTTTTCCCAAATGTATGCCCACAACATCTGGTATTTAGATATACAGTGTCTCTGTAACAAGAGAGATCCTACTTAGCCTTCACAGTGAAAAAAAATCTACGTAACTATCCTCCATAAGAACATAACAATGTAAGTAGAGCCTGCTTGATCAAACCACTTGGCCATCTAGTCCAGTGTACTGTTTTACACAGCAGCCAACCAGTTATCCTGGAAGGCAAAATCAACAGGACATTAATGTCCTCCCATGCTGCTGATTGCCAGCATTGGTATTCAGAGGTTTGCTGCCTTTGGATAGGGTGGCTTCCTTCAATCACCATGGGCAGCAGCCATTGACAGACCTTATCTCCATAAATCTTTCTAACCCCTTTTTAAATCCATCTATGGTCTTGGTCACACGGGCTGGAAATGTGGGGGGGAAGGGGGGCTGCTTGCCCCGGAACAAAATAACATGCGGCCGCCCGATCACATGTCCCGTCGAGGTCCCGTGGTTAGGGGGTGAGGTGCCAATCACACAGTTATCCTGCAGCGCAGCAAAGAAGCGATGTGGCGCGATCACAGCAGCAATCGCTAGGCCCCGCTTCCATGGCAAACGGGTGGGGTTTTTTACTGAAGTTTGTGCGCATGCGCCGTTGGGCGCTTTTGCGCATCCTGCAGAGACTTGAGGGAAAAAACCACCCTTGTTTGCGACAGAACATCGGCAAGCGCCGGATGCCACGGGATTCCATCGGAAACGCGATCAGACACCCGCCCTTGCCCCACGATGTCTGGAAACCAGTACCTCATAAGTACTAGTTTTTTACTCCGCATCTTCGGCAGGAAGCCACGGGATAGCCACGGGAGCACTACACTTCCCAGATGTTGCGGTGTGATCACGCCCGGAAAATCCACCTATCAACTGTATCTTTAGCGCGGCAAATGCTCCGTGTGACCGGGGCCTATGCTTGTGGCCATCACTACCTCCACCAGCAGTGAATTCCACTATTCAGCTGATTATTGAGTAAAGAGGTATTACCTTTTGTCTGTCCTGAACCTATTTCTCAACAACTTAACTGGGTGACCCTGAGTTCTAGTGTTACAGGACAAAGGGGGGGGGGAAGCTTGCTCTATCTACTTTCTTCACCACGTGCATAATTTTGAAAACCTCTACCATGTCTCCTCTTAGCCATTTTTTGTCTAGAATGAAAAGCCCCAGCCTCTCCAGACTTACTAACAGGAAAGATGGTTGAATCCCCTAATCATCTTGGTTGCCCTCTATTGTACTTTTCCCAGCTTCACAATATCCTTTTTGAGATACAGCAACCAGAACTGTGTTGTCATTTAAAGACTCCATCTGGTTGCAGCACCACCTGCTTTACTTGTACCAGGCCCCTGCCACACCGGGGGGGGGGGGGAGAGCACGGGCAAAGTGCGGCTTTTGAAAGCCGCACCAAAAGAGACATGCGGTGGCGGGATCACATAGATCCCCTGAGCCGCCATGCAGTGCCTCCCCGGCATGATCAGATGCCGGGGGGAAGCCACTGAAGGAAGAGGACGGCAGCTGAACTGCGCATGTGTGCGCATGCGCAGTTCGCCCAGGAGCATGGATTGCTCCGGACAACGGGCACGCCGGCGATCCCACGGCCGCGCTTGATGCGGCATTCCAGGTAAGTCCTCCTCTGTAGGTGGTTCTTTTTTGCAGTGGGTTTTCCGGCTTTAGGGATGGATCGGGGATGGGTGTGTGCCGCTTCCCAGATGTTGCGGTGAGATCGCGCCCGTTTGCTGTGCCCCCGATCCGTCCCTCTCCCGGGCCAAAACCTTCTATGTGACCGGGGCCCCAGAAGCACTTTCAAATGCATTCACCAAACATATGAAGCTCCCTTACACTGAGTCAACCATTAGGCAACTTATAGCAGTTCAGTGTGCCTGATTTACCTGCCTGCCTGGCTAGGGTTGCCAGGCAATGGCAATCAGGGAGCGGGGACACCATAATCACTTCTTTGGAAACTCTATGGTTTCCCCAAAGAAGTAACATCAATCCTCTCTGGGAATCACTGAAACCCTCTCTAGGAATCCAATGATTCCTAGAGTGATGTGATGTCACTTCTGGGTGATGATTTTTGTTAACATTTCTCCTGACTTCTAAAGGGATGGTGGTGGGAAGCATGGGTTTCCAGTGAGAGATCACCCACCATAGCAGGCAAACCTATGCCCAGTTCAGAATCCTTTCCTAAACCTTCCTCATCTGAAGTAAACCTTTCCTGTGTCCCCACTGTTGCTGCCAACACCCCCACATCTCAACAACAACAAAGAAGTTCAAATGATCTCTGACTAAGGAAAACAAACCATGGCATGTGATGAGGGAATACAGGTCTCTCAAGTAAACATATAACTGGCATTTCCAGTAATAGGATAAATGATGAGATCCCTGAAGGCAAATCTGATAATAGGGATGTTTAAATTAAGCTTACATTCTGTCACAGAATTACTAGGTGAATCCTTAAAATGAGAAAATGAAAGCTATCATCACAATAATGTGTGGTTAAGATAAATGTAACGCAAGGGCAGTGAATTTTCACATTTTACATAGCCATCGCCTGAGGTATAGTGCTAATCCCTGCTGAGCAACTAAATGTATGGGTGGAAACCATTAGGATCCGAAAGGGCATCTAATCTAGTCCCCCTTTTAGCAATTATTCCTTTTATCCTAAACTGGTTTATAGCACTACATGCCTTGGGCCTTAAAGATTCAGCTAGCCAAACCTCAGCATTAGAACAAGGCAAGTTGGCAGGAGCTTATTTACTTACAAAATTTCTCTCCAGTTAGAAAAGAAAATGGCTTTTCCCCCAATAAATTGGAGAGGCAGAAAAATCAGATCCAGAACAAAACAGGGAGCATATATTATTATTGTTTTAAAAATCTGCTCTATAACATCTGATGTATTGCTTCAAAAGCACTGCAGGCTAATTATTAGAAGTTACAGTGGAGAGGGAAAAGACATGGGGCTGCTACCTTGAGTAGATTCCAGAATTATGTCATAGTGATTGCTTCTTTTGAGCATATTCTGAGAATATATGGGGATCAGTGTTCCCTCTAAGCTGGGTTAGTGTGAGTTAGCTCACAGTTTTTAACCTCCAGCTCACACATTTTTGTCTTAGCTCAGGAAGGATGGCTCCAGAGCAAACTAAGTTACGCAGTAATGAAATCACTCACTCACAACTTTCATGCCAGTAGCTCACAAAGTAGAATTTTTGCTCACAAGACTCCATGGCTTAGAGGGAGCATTGATGGGGATATGCATTTTTCATTGTCTGGCTGACTGGCTAGCTTTCCAAGTGCTGTGAGAAAAAAATAACTGCATTTGTTAACACAGGTAATTGATAACTTTGGTAAGAAAGTAACAGTTTTCTAGTACTTTTTTGTATGACCTAGCCCACACACCTACCACAGCACATAGTTACCATCTCTATCTTTCCTACCAGGTTTCCAGTCAAACTCTTAAAACCAAGGAATAAACAAGAAGGTAAACAGTGCTTCAAAGATCTACAGTAGGGGTGTGCACTCGGTATATACAAAGCCAATACTGATATACCTTATCAGTATTTTTGGGTATTTATTCAGCCAAATCAGACTTTCTAATCTGATTTGGCTACTGATCTAGCTGAGCCTGAATAAAAGTCAATATTATTCAGCTTTTATCCGGTCTCAGCTTCACTAGCTGAAACAGTGCGAGTTCACCCACCTTCCAGGTGAAGTCGCGCTGCTTCTGGGTTTCTCATATGTGGCTTGGCTTTGCAAAATCCATTTAAAGAGAAAGTTAAAGAGAAAATTTTGATGCTGCCTCCCTAGGAACCTGTCTGAGGGGGGCTTACAAAATATAAAAGCTAAACATTAAGAGATATTAATTAAAACCCAGCATTAAAACCCAGACCAGCATAAAAACATAGATCACAGACCACTGATGGCTTAAAATAACAGTTCCTAAGACTAAAAGTGTCAGAATTTTGTTGTTGTTGTTCAGTTGCACAGTCGAATCCAACTCTTCGCGACCCCATGGACCACATCATGCCAGGCCCTCCTCTCTTCCGCCATCCTCCAGAGTTTGCTCAATTTCATGTTTGTTGCATCGATAACACTGTCTAACCATCTCATCCTTTGCCGTCCCCTTCTTTTACCTTCTATTGTTATAAATAGCAACCTCTTAATTAAAAGCCTGGGAGAACAGAAACGTTTTGCCCTTGCAACTAACAGAAAGAAACATAGGTGGCCAGGCAAGCTCCAAGGGGAGCTGCATTCTATAACTGAGGGCCATTACTGAGAAAGCCCAGTCTCTAGTTGCCACCTGCCTCACCTCTGAAGGTGAGACAGCACAGAGAGCAGAGCTTGTTAGGCAGCTCTTAACTGGTGGGCTGGACAATCTGGGAGGTGGCGGCCCTTCAAGTTCCCCGGCACTGAGCCATTTAGGGTTTCAAAGACGAGAACCAGCACTTTGAATTATGCAAACTAGTTTACATATTTTATTAACTTCTGCCAACAGTCCTATAAAAAAGTAGATGGTCTCATTTTGCAGGTGAAGGCCAGAAGATAAGGGCTGAATGGGGTGCCCATGGCAGAGCGTACTTTTGAATGTTTAAGTAATCGTAAGTCCAGCTTCAACCTCACAGTGCTTTATACAATATAAAAGATATGATCAGGACTGTCCAACAGATGCCTTATAAAACTTCATAGGATTTTAGTTTATAGTTGTCCTTGAACACTGTCATCTTCCTACAGTAACTGCAACTTCTCTTGACCCACTTTGTAAAATGTCACTTTTCCCTTAATAGCACATTTATTTCCTAGCTGTACTTAAAGGCCTTCTCATCTTCATCTTTTTTTAAAACCAACTATTATGGATTCTGAACATCTTCCAATTTTCCTATACAAACTGTATATCACTAAACACATTGCATTATCCAGTAACTATGGTCTGAGTGAAGAAATGCCATTTTTTGCATTGGAGGTTTGAGATGAGCAAAACCGTCACTCTGAGTTTAATATTTCCCCCCCTCTCTGGGCAGAGAGCAGGCAGGAAGGGGAGAGGTCAGTTCAACTGCTTTCCAGATGTACCTCAGCCCACCTTTATACAAATGCCAATATATCTAAGCAGGAGAGATAATGGGTCAAGCTCCCCCCTCCTCTTCAAGCAGGGAACAGATTTGGAGAAATTAAATACTAGAGAGACTTCAGGAAGGAAAATTCTGAAGGCTTCAGTAAAAGTTTCTTTTTTGACCCAGACTGACCTGTTCAGTGGGTGGAGAAAACTCCTTGCAGCAAGGAAGAAGGGCTCTTTTGTGCTGAGTCCATCAGAGCAGGCAGAACTCTTAATTGAGGTCTGGAGGAGACAGTCATTTAAATATGTGCTGTCATGGAGAGCTGGAGGAAGCTTTAAGGTAATTGTTACTCTGTAGAGATCTATAACATCCTAAACTAAGGAGCCTTTCCTATATTTTAACATCTGATAGGCACGTATAGAGAGAGTGACAGAGGAATTGTTTTTTTTACCCATTTCTTTTGAATCCCTTGCTCAATCTGGTGCCGTGCTAAAAGTATGCTTGTGAACATTTTCTTTTTAATAAATACTTTATAACTTTGGATGCTAGTAGTAGTTCTCTGTACCACATAGACCTGCACAGTCTTGGACATGCTATTTTAAAAGGAGTGCCAGGGAGTAGGCCAGCAGCTGGCAAGTGGCTATTCTTTCAGGGGAGCACAAGGCAGTAAACTGCCCCTGTGGTGATCAAACACTAGGCAGAGGGAGACACAAGGCAAGGCCTCAGAACCTGGAAGGGAAGCTGAGAGTCCTGACCCCTCCCAGTGGGCAATTCCTACAATGGTCAGGTGTTGACAGTGGGTTACCAGAGAGAGAGAAAAGCCTCTCCAGGTATTGGGAACCATGGAGGGCAGGGTGGAACAGGGCCTGCAGGCCAGAGCAGGTCTGTTCCACCACAATTTGGTGGCATGGTGGGATAAGGACAAACAGAGAACTTGATTCGCCAGGAAATGTGAATGTGGCATGTACACGTGCAGAGAGAGCAACAGAAGGTTTTTTTTGGGGGGGGGTTGTTCATTTTTTGGGCAGGTTGTATTTCTTATATGTGTGTGTGAGAGAGAGATAGTGTATGTGCACCTGGAATTCATGGCAACCTCTGGTTACTGGTGACTGACTTTGTGTGCACCTGGAAGTGACAGCAATCTCTGGTGACTGACCCCTACTGGAAGCCTAGAGGATATTCAGAGAGGTGGTTGAATAAAGCCTGTCCCTGCCTCCCACCTTTGGTATTCCAAGGAGGTCTCCCATCCAAGTACTTACCAGAGTTGACCCTGCTTAGCTTCTGAGAACTGACAAGATTGGACTTGCCTGGGCTATTCAGGTCAGGGCTTTTGTTGTTGTTTTCAACTTATCTGACATATCAACAACCACGCTTTCTCTCTCTCATATACACACCAATGTTCCCTCTAAGCTCTGGAGTCTTGTGAGCAAAAATTCTCCTTTGTGAGCGACTGACATGAAAGTTATGAGCGAGGGATCTGGCTCCTGCATCAATCAGTTTGTTCTGGAGCCATCCTTCCTGAGCAAAGACAAAAATGTGTGAGCCGGAGGCTTAAAAACTGTGAGCTAGCTCACACTAACTCAGCTTAGAGGGAACACTGATACACACCCTCTTTTGCTGTGGCTATTATCAGTGCCCTAAAAGTAGCAGTCCACTTATGTTTGGCAAGTTGTGGGAGTAGGGACTGAAGACCACTCAGGACCAAATACACTTCCAGAAGAGTGGCTTTGAGTGGGGAGATCATCTGCTTACCTCACACTTCTCCACTGCCGGCTGTTGTCCGCACTCAGAGCTGTTCCCTGCCACGATGCCAGCCCGCAGGCTCTCACTGTCACCAGTCCCCTCCTCCATGGAATAAGTTTTTGAGTGATTTCCACGACGATGGGACAAGCTCCGGCTCTGCACCAGACTGAGCTGTTTGCGAAGTGCCCGGTTTTCCTCTTCCACTTCCCGCATGCGTACTTCCAGGCTCTCTCTTTCTCGTTGACTTGTGGCTGTGTAGCGAGGGCTGTGGGGCTGAGATTCAATTGGAGACAGTGACACTGGCTTCCCATCTGCAGGGGGAGGGGGGAACAACAGATATTTATTGGCTCAGTTTAAAATTTATGCTCCAGATAAGCAAAGAGAAACTTTACCCTCCATTAGCTTCCAAAACATGTTCATGATGCTTTTGCCCCCTTCCTCTTACACCAAAGACTATACACAAAGAATGCAAAGATTATACACAAAGAATGCAAACCTGCTGCAGTTCTGGCTCCATGTTCAAGCCCTTTGGCAAAATAAAGACACAGAAACCATGTGGAAGAACTATGTGGGAAGAATCACATCAACACCTGAAAATGTATGAGGAAGAGATGAGTGATCATCTCACCTCATCCTCCCTTCCCATATAGTTTCTACCTGATAGGAGAGGTGTTACATGAAGTAACAGGGAACAGCAACCACAAAATTCCTGTGACTTATGTCTCAGTCAAGAGTGGTACTTTCATTCAGACCAGCAACTATTCTGCCAATATAAATCAGAAGTGTGATGAACGTATTGACTTTCTCTGGAAGCGATGACTCATGAAAATAACAATTTCTATCTAGCTCCAACATGACAGATTTCTTCCATATTTTTTATCCTCCCTTTAATCCAAGAAGCTGTTCATTATTCTCCATTTTGTCCTCACAACAACCTTGTGAGGCAGGTTAAGCTGTGAGAGAATGATGGCTCACCTGGCCTTCATAGGGTGATGGTGAGGGATGACAAATATAATTGTCATCTTCCACTAGACACCTGGCTTGAAATTGGTTATTTAGGCCAAATACCCACATTTTGCAAACTCATCTTAATGCCTCCTACACAGATTCTAAGAAGTGCTTGCAATGTTATATATTAGAAAACCTGCATCTGGAGAAATCTTCCACTGTTCCTTTAATTCTCTGTATTCAAAAATTAAAGAGGCTGAGGATAAAGAATGGACAGGATCTCTTTCTTATAGCTGCCTACTTTATTCCAGATACACACATTGTACCATGTATAATGGCAGGGACAGATGTTAACACTCAAACACCCATTGCATTCTACCTGTTTTCCATCAGAGGGGAATTAATACCATGGTTGGGGTGAACATGCAATGTGAGAAATAGCCTGGAGAAGTTCTGCTTTCGGACTCCATTGAACTTAAAGAAAAGGAGGAATAAAATGTACTGTTGAACTGTGCTTAAGTATATTTGATGCCAGTCAGTTACATAAGACGTAGCTGTAGGAATAAGATGCTGCCTTTTTCAACTATTTAAATTTCAAAATGGAGGCAGCTAAGAGATCAGTGAAAAGCTCCACCAGTTGTGTACCTTCTGACATATAAAGCCCTCATTTGTAGATGGGAGCTTGGAATCTGTGTCGGATGCATGAACATAAGGAGGCGCAAAACTTGCAAAATGCTGGTATTTGGCCTAGCTATTTAGTTTCAAGCCAGGTGTTATACTTTTTTAAAAGTCTACAAGATAAGAGGTTATTGCTTGCACTGACTTCAAAGACATTCAATGACTATTCAGTTCAAGTAGATACTTAGTCAAACACTGTTCTTGCTATAGATGTGTTACAAAGGAGGGAAGGGATCAATGTTCCCTCTAAGCTGTGGACTCTCGTGAGCAAAAATTTTACTTTGTGAGCTACTAGCATTAAAGTTGTGAGCGAGCGATTTGGCTACTGCATAAATTGGTTTGCTCTGGAGCCCTCCATCCTGAGCTAAGACAAAAATGTGTGAGCCGGAGACCAAAAAACTGTGAGCTAGGTCACACTAACTCAGCTTAGAGGGAACACTGGAGGGGATCTGTTAAAAAATGGCATGAAATGGCTAAATATAGTCATATTCCGTTCCCAATATTCCTCTGTCATCTGATCATGACACATCAAGGCTTCGGGAGACACACCCATGTGTACCAAGCAATTCTTACAACTGATATATCATACAAGGGACCAATTAACATTGCTGAAGAAGCAACTAACCTAGATATGTAATTAGATGAAATGTACCCAGAGGATGGTGATTATGTTGCCTTTTCCAGGTGTGTTATTGCCCATGAGGGTTTAGAAAGAAGAATCTAGTCTGTTCACAAAGAACAACTATGCCCATGTTGTGTGTGCATGCATGTTAAATAGAGCAATATCATCAGTGCAAATGTTTCAGAAGGGAATATAAAGCACATCTCTTCTATTAAAAAACAAAACAAAAAACCCTCTCTACTAAAACTGAAAACCAAATGAGGACTTGGAAAGCTTTTGCAGCATATTAAGATTGTTTTATTTCTGGTATGAAGACTCATCTGTGGACACAATAAATGAACTGGCAAAACGCTATAAAGACTGAAAAAACAAACAAAACACTCAACAGCAAATTTGGAGCTCTGGCATAATACTATGAGAGTTCTTGAGGAAACAGAAAACGCTATGCAGCAGTGAGAACATGCAATCTGTAGATCACATGGAAACCAACTTCTCTTTTCCATGGATCTTCTAGATATCAATACTCCAAGGAAAGAATCTATACCTTTGGTTTATTAATTAAAATATTATACCTTACTTTCTAATTGAAACTTTCCAAAAGAGGCCTAACATATATGGGAAATAAACAAGCAAAATCCAACAATCTAAAATAAAAAGTCCACAGAATACACTGTAAACATAAAGCAGAGGAAGAAATCAGTCACAGGAATTTAAAAGCAGCAGGGGTCAAACAAAAACAACTACCACAACCATACTTACAGTGCTCTTTAAAAAACAAAAACAAAAACCAACCAGCAGCAACAACTCTATTTTGAGTCAGTGTTGGAATACCATCAAAGATCGGGCAAGATTAATTCTGCTGGGGAGGAAACTTTTGGCACCACACCTGAGAAGAACAAGGGTGTGGACACACTAGGAAGGCTTTTGAGAACAATCTCAATATGCACATAGGTTCATATGGCAGTATATAATCTCTTAAGGATCCTGAGCCCGGACCATTTAAGATTTTAATAGGTTAAAAGCAACACTTCAGTGTTTGAGCTGAGTAACTTGAGGTTTTTCCACAGAAGTCCACAATAAAAATACAAGCAAAGAAATGTCACTTACCAACCACCATTGGAGTAGGCACCCTCCTTTGTCCATACTAACAAGGTTAACCTTAGGATATTAATCTTTCTAAGGTATAGCATCACTCATGATAGGGGACTGAGCTGAAAGTAGTTTGTGAGTATTTTGGACAGTGTCAAATCCCCCCCCCCCTCATTTCAGGTGATTTTTTTTCTCATAGTGTTTGCCTGTTCAAGCAGCAATGTCTTGATTCTCCATTTGCCATCAATATGTGGCCAAATCTGATAGCTTCCTTGCTCATTAAGTAATTTCAGATTGCAAGAAACTGTTCTAATAATAAATCCAGGAAGATGATAATGCAGGGTAAGGAAAAAGCAGACATTTGATTTTTAAATCATATTTTTTCTCCCATGCCCCAAAAATTGAAACAGAAGAACATACACTAAAGGTGATACTCATGATACATTTCATGTGAAGATTCCCCTGGGTTAAAATGTATTATTCTAGAGCTCAAGTTTTGGAAAGGGAAAATCGCCATGAACCATGATTTCCACACCATAAGGATTATGAAAGACCTCATGCAAGTACAACCCATGAAGTACATAATGACAACACCATCAAAAGGACACATACAGGATTTACAATAGGGAAAGGGTTGAGTTGAAGAAAAAATCTCCATTTGGGAACACAGACTCATCATTTCAGATTTTGTTTGGCTGCCAATCCCACCACCTACGAATTCTTGGCTCCAAAGCTGTTCATATGAATGTCAGTGACTCAAAGGAAGCTGGGTTTTGCTAACCATTTGATCCTTTAATGCCTGTGTCTCCATGCACTGATCACAGGCCTTGCTATGACCCTTATTCCCACACCGACTGAAAATTTTATATCCCCATGTCCTTCTGTAAGTTTATAAGTTGCTCCAAAATAACAACAGCTGGAATTAGAGAATGTAGCCTGATGAGCTGTTTTGACAGCAGCCTATAGAACTGTTGAATGAAGCTGAGCAATTTTCTCCAGATGTCTGCACTGTAAACAAAGCAATCCTCTCTCTCTCATATATGTAAACCTCTGGAAATACTTGCAAACGTAGGGGGAAGAAGGAAGAGTATGAACCCAGTTTAATTCCTTCTCTCTAAAAACTGGTGTCTTAGTGTAACATCCACAGATGCAAGTTCAGGTCTTCTGAAGTTGTCTTAATCAAAACTTAAAGCACTGGCAGCAACAAAGACATGCCAGATCATATGAAGGTCCTTTGCTGCCACTACAAATTAGATTAAACACAGAGCTTTTTTTTCAGCATGCATCACACCAGTTAACCAATGAGTATTTCTGGCTGCTCCAACGTCAAGCCCCACTTCAACAAAGCAATTAAGGAAGTGCTCTAGTTTGAGAAACAACAATAAAGAAATGTACACAAGATCTATGGAAGACTATTATTTATACGATGCCATGAATGGATGCATGAATGGGTTCCCTGGAGTACAGGGAAAACAGTGCAAAGGGAGGGGAGCAATGTGAGGTAAGGAAGACGTTGAAAGCATTACTTGTTGGACTGGTGTTTTTGGTATAAACTCTAGTTCCCATTTCAACAGGCTTCCCAGCTAACACATTGCTCCCTCCTACGATTTGATATTTGATGGTACATACAGTTGGCACAATTATTGACAGAACATTGGGAAACCATTATGCACATGCTCAAACAAAGCTACGGGATTATAAAATACTGATCTATTGACAACAATAACCAAACTGGCTTTGACTATAAAGTGACTAGGATTGCAACTATTATCAGCACAAACCAATTAACGCGTTTGAACATGTTCTTCTCTAACTGGCTTTAAGTAAACAATGGTCCCATTCACACTAGGCAATTTGGCCGGGGAGCAGGACAGTTCGGGGGCGGATCAAACCGGCGCGATCACACCACAACATCTGGGAAGCGTCGTGCTTCCGCCTCTGAACTGGCCCTTCTCGGGAAAAAGTGCCTCAAGTTGACACCACCTACCTTGGTGGTTCAACAAGTAGACACGCTGCAGGCCGGGCGTCTGATCGCCGGCGCTTCCTTGCACCGGCACAATCCCGGCCCGGAGCCGAACTGCGCATGCTCCGACATGCGCAGTTCGGCCAGCACCCGGTCTGAGCCATGTCTTCTCCCCGGCGTTTGATCGCGCCGGGGAGAAACGGCGCCGCGGCCAGGGGATCCGTGGGATCCCGCTGCGGCTTTTTTCCTGTCGTGTGGCAGGGGCCAATGTTTAATAAGTTTATAGATCATCCTATGTGTCCCATATTCATAACCCTCAAACTCTGCACTCCAAAATCCCACCCACCTCCCAACATACACACAAAACCTAACATTTCTCATGTTAGAGACTAGGTTCAGATAACTGATCTGTGTGGCAGGCTGTGGGCAGATCTCCATCCAGAAAGGTAGAAGTTTTCCACATTCCCACCAACAGTGAGCAAACGTACCAATTTGCTGACAACCCTTCCAGCAATGTGGCAAATGTGAGGAGGAAACAAAGGAAAGTTTGTGTGGAGTAATGTACCAGCATGTCATGATTTCAAATGCCTGTAAATGAACTGATATAATTGAAGATTTAAAATAAGTGGAGTTCCATAAATCAGTCCAGATCTCCTCAGCAAGAAGTGTTTTGCAATCCTTCTGCCATTCAAGTTGGTATGGGAGTGGTTTTAGGCAGTGATCCTTTAAAAGTAAAGCATAAGGAGCAGAAATTAAACCTCTGTTTCGGGCTTTGTAGGTTTGTATAAGAAATTCCAACTCAGTCTGTGGTTTGGCCAAAGTGAGTGGCCAATCGAAAGTGAGAGAACATTCAATTGCATATACAAAAACCATGGGACCAGATGACCTAGCTTTCTTTCAAGTAAAGATTTCTCTAGAATCCCTTCCTTAGAAGAGGTATCCTTTAAGTGTATCATATTCTGTTGCCTCCAGTGTTTAAATGATCCCAGGTCAGTGCCAGGTGGGAACCAAGATTGATTGATAAATACGGCATGGCAAGAAATTCCAGGGAGAAGAATCTTGCTCTTAAGTTTCCAGAAACGTATCGATGGGAGGATCAAATCGCTCTGACTCAGTGTCTGGGACCATGAGTTTTTACTTTTCCAAATCAGTTCCCCTAATGTATGAGGGTATATAATATCATTGTAGAATTTTACCCAGGGGAAGAAGAGGTATGCAATATCTTGACTATATGAGACAGTAGGATGGCATAATGTGTGTGTGTGTGTGTGTGTATACACACACACACACACATATACATATACATATATATATGTATATGAGAATATACATATATGGGAAATTGAAGCCTCCTTTGGATACAGGCCTACACAGAGTGTTGAAGCTGATTCGAGCCTTTTTCTCTGCCCATAGAAAACATAATAAAGTGTTTGCCAGCATTTCAAAGTTGAATGAAGAATTTGTATCGGGATTGTGTGGAAGAAAAAAATTATATAATATAATATAAATAATATAATATCATATATAAATGGTTTAATAAGATAATACCTCTCTAGCCAGTTTAGATTTAGTTTATTCCATTTAGAAATAGTTATTAGAGTTTTGTGCATATGGTGATGATTTAAGTGCAGCAAATCTGAAAGATTCAAGGGAAGTTCAATCCCTAAATAAGGTAGGAAGGAAGTAGCCCAGTGGAAATTAAAGGAGTTTCTAATGAACTCAGTCTCAGATGCAGGAAGATGAAATGGAACTGAGATTTTGAATCACTGATACGTAGACCAGAGCAGATCCCAAAAGATAGTAGTACCCATTTCAGTGGAAGGGATTTGGTTGGATTAGATAAAAATAACCACATACCATCTGCAAAAAGTGACAGTTTGTACTTGGGATCATGAATTTTTATTCCCAATATAGTGGGCATTGACTGAATTGCACATGCCAAGGGTTCCAACACCAGGGCAAACCGTAGTGGGGATAGTGGGCAACCCTGCCGGGTGCCCCTGTGTAAACCAATGGGATTAGAATAGGTGCCGTTGATCTTTATTCTGGTGAGGGGGGAGAAGTATAGAGCCTTCATGACTGACAAGAATTTTGGTCCAAACCCCATTAGTAACAATCTAAACAAACAAGAGAATTCCACAGAGTCAAAAGCTTTTTTGACATCTAAAGAGAGAAAGAGGGCCAGTTGTTTTCTCTTATTGCAGTGATTAATGAGGGCAAGAAACTCTGTGGTTTTGAAGGCAAAAAACCACAGAGTTTTGCCCAGAAACCAGAGCATCATGTGCAATGTTGCTGATGCTATGATGTCATTTCTGGGTTATGTCATCACATTGGGGACAATGCACACAACATTCCCCCCCCCAGAACACCCCCCCAAAAAAACCCTTGCCGCGATGGCGAGGGGACCTGGCAACCCTAAACGGAAAAAGTATTTCAAATGATGTGGCACCATAGATCTATCAAGGGCATTACAATATTAGTCATACCACATGCTTTACAACATGCTTATACTCTACAAGCAAATTACAAAACCAACAGTGAAAAGAGGTGAATCACAACCACTAATAAAACAGAAGGGAAGAAGAGTTGGTTTTTATATCCTGCTTTTCTCTACCTTAAGGAATCTCATAGTGGCTTACAATCTCCTTCCCTTCCTCTCCCCACAACAGGCTCCTTGTGAGGTACATGGGCCTAAGAGCATTCTGAGAACTGTGACTGGCTCAAGGTCACCCAGCAGGCTTCCCATGGAGGAGTGGGGAATCAAACCTGGTTCTCCAAACAAAGCAAAAGCCCCCCAGGGAAAAGTGAGGGGAGAGAGGGGGACTCTCCTCCGCTAAGAACCGTTTATAAGCGTTACAGAGCTAGAAGGGGGGGCATGTTTAAAAGCGGCTGTACAGAGAGATTCCAGGAGGCAGTTAAGCATTGAAGGAAGTTTTGGCAAACTTTGCAAAAGTAAACATCCTTAAAAATGGCGACGGACAACGTAGTAAGGGCAACAAGCGATATCAAAGCTTTCTCCAAGAAGTGGAAGAGCTGCTGGTTAACCATGTGACCAGAAATAATTATAGACTCTTGCAAACTGTGTCTTAAGCCTTTGTCCCCTGTTGGTATAAACGAGGTACTATGTAAAAACTGTGATACATGTCAGCTGTTGCTTTTAAAAGGACTGTGTTAATATTGGAGAAGCGTCTAACCAATGATCATAGGGGCTCCCAGGATCGAAGAGGAGAGTCAAATGGGCATGTTTGATCACTCTCAGTGTTAAAGAAAGCTTTTTACTATTGTTAAGCAAATTTTTTACAAGCTGTATGTGACCTCCAACCCTTGGGTTTTTAGTGGGTTTTCTTTTCTTTCTCCTATAGTGTGTAGATTCCCTCCCTAATTTCGTTGTGGTTTTTAGTAAATGCAAATAAAAAATCCCCTACAGGGGGCCATAACCCCCCCCCAAAAAAAACGGTTCTCCAGATTAGAGTCCACCACTTTTAACCACTATACCACACTGGTGTAGCACCACTACAATTGGATATTAAAAGAAACAAACAAAGTGTTTGGTTGTGTTTGGTTAATATTAGAATCATATGCAATAGTAATAGGACTTTTAGAAGTACTATCCTGCAGAACAAGGCAGAAGTTACGGTTAAATGCAGACACTACAGATTTAATGAGAAACCAATGTTTGGCTGAGGGGTGCCAGCCTCCAGGTGAGCCCAAGGGATCCCCTGGAATTACAGGTTATCTCCAGCCTATCGAGAGCAATTCCCTGGGATTGTCTGTGGTATTGTACCCCACTGAGTTCCCTTTCTTCCTTAGGCTCCATCCTCAAATCTCTAGGAGTTTCCCAACCTAAATCTGGCAACGCTACCCCCCATCCCCCACTGGTGACCAGGGGTGACCTGGCAAGCCTAAAACCCTGTGCTTCTACTTTTTCCTCCTTACCACACAAACTCAAGTTACTTCCTCTTTAGTTACAATTATTTATCAAAATGTAGGTAACCTGGATATGAGCTTAGCTAGTACCATCCCAAGAGCAATGGCACTGTAGGTTGACACTTTCTGAAGTAACTAATTTCAAATTAACTGGAGGGGGAGGGCGCGCTTATTTAAACTGTGCATGGCTGGACCATTCCAGAAACTTTCTGCCAAGAATTCCATAACTGTGATGCTTCTGCAACTATGTTAAAGTTCCAACTGAAGATGTCCACACACACACCAACACCCCCCCAGCAAACAAATACAATTGCTCATTATTTGCAGTCTGCCAGAAACAATAGGTGTGTGATACAATGTTAGGTACTCAACAGAAAAGAGGATACCAATATGAACACCAGAGGTATTAAAATTTTGCACTGGACATTTTGATGGAGAAAGTGGGATACTTTAACTGGGATACAGTTATTTGGAATTTTAAATCCAGTGAACGAGTTGTTGGATTGGCTAAAGAAAGCTGCATTCCTCTCAAAATATTTCTTTCTGAAATACTATGATTAATTTCAAGACTGAACAATTTCTGGAACTCCCCATTTGCTTATCAGAGGTTAGACCCATCTGCTGAAAACCAAGGTTAGACCTATCTGCTGAAGCCAAGGAGAAGTAGCTACGTGCCCTATTATTTCTGACTTCCAAGCAGCCACTACCTTTTCCCTGTTATGTCTCCACTTTCTTTTGCAACCCACTTTTCATGACCTGGGGAAATGCACAACTCCAGTGAAAAGAAAACTCTTTAAAAGAAACAGTCTTTCCTTTTCCCTTTTTTTGGCTAAGAGGGGTGCCAAATGGAAATAATGCTTTATCAAAGTAAGCACTGAGTGAAAAATAAGATTTTATCACAGGCTTGGCTTGCCAAAGATAACGTGTTATCAAGAGGGGAGGCTTGGCAAAGATAACGCATTATCAATATCAGGAGCGAAGCTTGGGGAAAATAGTGTGTTAATACCTATTAGGTTCTAAATCAACCATCTGTGCTCTTGATGAATTGTTATTTTCTCAAAGCCCCTCTACTGAAAAAAAAGCTGCTTTTTTTCCAGCGCATTAGACCTCTGATAACACTTTGTGGGATGGGAATTGGGGAAGTGAGAAGGAAATACCTTTTCCAGGTAAAATTAAAACTATCCCTGTCATTTTGTAACTACATAAGTAACAGAGAAGAGGTCAAACTGGCTGGCTGAAATACAGCCTTGCAGTGTAAGCCACCCCTACAATTATTCACACCTTTTACAGCAGGGGGCCGCAACCTATGGCTCTAGAACCAATTGTGGCTCAGGATAGAACCCAATGGGATGCAGAGTGGTATAGTATAGCCCGATCACATCAGATTTCAGAAGTTAAGCAGGGATGATTCTTGGATCTGAGACTATGGGAGATTTTGCAGAAGAAAGCAATGGCAAACCACCTCTTATTAATCACTTGCCTTGAAAGCCCTAAGAGGCTGTGACTTGACGGCACTTTACACATGCGTAGAGTACCAAATATGTCTCTCTAAAAAAGGAAACCTAACTTTTAAGGTGTATTGGATGGTTTGGCATTATGCTAGAGTTATGAGAATAGCAAGCAAAGTTTTTCATGGGACTAAAGGGCTTCTTAAAGATGCTTTGCACAAAGCAAAATCAGAAAGGTGAACTAAAACCAATAAACCAAGTGTGAATCACGGACAGATTCATGCCAGTGCACTAAACCAATTGTGCTGCATGCTCATTTGTTTAATAGTGATATCTTGTGTGTGCTGCCTCATAGTAAATGACTTGCAACAACCAGTTTTTTGACTGAAGAAGCTTTATGGATTATGAATTAACATGTTAAATATCAGTAAGGTTCAGTTCTAAATTTTCAGTTACACCAACAGGCTTCCTTATATTGGCTCTTTGTTGCGCTCTTGCTCTGAATTTTGATGTAGTTTAGCTCTTAAGAATAAAGGGTAGCAGGGCCACATTTTAAAGTGTGCACAGTGCTTTATGAAAATTATTTACTCTGTTTACCTTGGCGGGCCATTGTTCAGGCAGAATGGCCCAGGCTCAGGGTTTGCATGCAAAAGGTTCCAGGTTCAGCCTCTATTTCCACCTAAAATGGTCTTGGATATCAGGGACTGGGAAAGAGCGCTCTCTGACTGAATCAGGAGAATTGCCAGTAAGAACGGAGAGAGCTGAGATAGAAAGACTAATGGCCTACTCAACATTAGGCAGCTCCATAAGTTCACCACCATTAAAATTAATAAGGATGGAGCTCTGAGGCCAAAAATGGCTTGTCCAAGAGACCTGGAGAGTTTATTCTTAAGTAGGAATTGGAGCCCTTGTCCAAACCAGCTCTTGCCCCTCTTCACATAATTTAACAGTTATTAAATTGGGGGAAAGGGAACTTCAAGTAGCTAGGAAGATATAAGCCGTATTCCCTTGGACACTTCATTGAATGACTTCACTGGCTGCATTAAAATTGTTAATAAAATCCAGAAATTTGGTACTGATAACTCAAGGCACCCTGATTATTTAAAGTGTCTGGAAACATGACATTTTTACATCTGTTGACTGCAACTCAGGATGTGAAATCTACAGTGTATGTATGGTGTGGGGATGCCATGTGTGTTCAGCTGTCAAACATTCAATCTGTTCAGCTCCCAATGAACAACTTTAACAGCTGCTGAACAGAAACTGCCTCTCAAACTTTCTACAGAGAGAGTCCCTGCCTTGCAGGGGCATAGCAGGAAGCTTGGTGTGGGAGAGCAAAAACCAACTCTCTGCCGATACCAGCTGAGCCTCTCAGTCTGTTCTGTATCTTACTGAAAAGTACTGGGTTCGCCGCATGGACACACCCACCCAGCACACCCCTAGTCCATTGGAGGGTTTGAATTTCCCGCCAAAGTGGCTATTGGTTGGGGCTGGGGGGAACTAGGATCCTATGTTCCTATTGTTCAAGGGAGCCAAGCTCCTGCCTGTGCCACGGACCCCTAGTGGCGGTCCGCGTACATAACACTGACCACCCAAATTTCTCCTTATGTCCCAGGCCTTTGGAAAAGACAAGGAAACGGGTTAGGGAGAACAGGAACAAATGGCGTCTTTCCTCCGCCATCCCCACAGTCCACTTAGGCTGTAGAGAACAAGAGCAGATCACTCTTACTCTCTGCAGCCCATTCTGTCAGTTTGAGGTGGAGATGAAGCCGTCTCTCTCTCTCTCTCTTTCTCTGCACCCAAAACCAACAAAATGGGCAGGCAGTTTGAACTACAGGAGAACTGAAGTGATCTGCTTCTATTCTATGTAGCGCAAGCTGACAGCCATCTGCTGAGAAGCTCAAAAGAGATTTGCTTCTTCCTTCTTCCCCAAAATTGAGAACTTGGAGAACGGTGATCTGCTTTTCTCACCCACCCACCACCACACCCCACAGCTTGGGCTACAGAGAACAGAAGGAGATCTCTCCTGTTGTCCTGCAGCCAAAGCTGTCAGTTTGGTGGAAGGGGGACCTTGTCCTATTCTCAGCCCAGGCTCTCTGTTGCTGGGGAAAATGGATTGCTTCTCTCCCTACCCCACCCCCAAGCCCTCAGCTTGGACTGTAGATGATAGAATCAGATCACTCCTATGTTTCCTCAGCCTAAGCTGTCAGGGAGAAAAGAACATGACTTCCTCTCTTCCCAGCAAAATCCTACAGCTTTGGCTGAGGCCCAACTGGCAATTTAGGGTACGGAGAAGAGAAGGAGAAACAGTTGTGCTGCTGATTCCCCTCCCCATTTGCTGCCTCTAAGCAATGCTGGACTGAAGCACACTTTCCAGGCTGGGAGATCAGAAGAATTGGACTTCCAGCTGATCCCTGCAATCAGCTGAGTATTGGCTGGTTATCCCCCCCCCCTTTTGCAAACAGACTGCAAACAGCCAAATAGCCTGTAGGTTAATCAGCTGCCTGGTCACCACTGGGGAACAGAATGTGAGCCAAACCACCAGGTGTAATCATCTAATATGGTGTAATCATCTAGAAGGTAAGCCTGCCACTGGAATGAAAGTGAAGAACAGAAGTACAGGAAAGTCCAAAGCAAGGGTTTGGGTGCCAAAAATACAGAGGGATGGGTTCACTGAAAATCAAGCTGTCATGTGGGGATAAAGGATTTCTAGAGACAACCCTACATATTGCCAAATTTACAAGCCACTTTTATATGTTACTTAGTAATATAAACACATCACAATACTCCCACACAGACTTTGATTATAGGTATTTTCAGACCACTTTCCCAACATTATCCCATGCTTAAAAAGTTACACCTCTACAATATAAACGAATAAGCTTGTGCTGTGGAGTTCTTAATCAAAAACTACAACATGGATCTGAGGTCAGATATGACATGCTTTTTAGTTGCAAAATGGTGAAGAATATTAATTGTGTTGCAAAAGGAAGTTGTTGAACATTTTTTCCTACACCAGTTTTCTGATTTAAAATGCCATGCCCTACTCCTGAGGTTGCTTTAAGTCCTGGCAGGGGAAAAAATACAGATACACATGTTGTCTCTTCCAGTTTCTCCTGCACCCCCATCAGGACTAAAAGCAATGAGGGGTGGCTATGTTCACTGAGGGACAAGGGTGTAGACTTTCCAATTTCCCGGGGGGGGCTGGGGCTGGGCCAGAGGCATTGCTTTGCTAGGAGCAAGGGTGGCTCCCGGGGGAGGCTGAGCAGCTTCCTGAAAATTTCGGCGGGGGCTGAAGCCCCGCCGCCCCCACGAAGATTACGCCTATGCTGAGGGAAACAGTACTAAGGGAAGATCAACTCTCCCTTTACCAACTCATCAATCCATACTGGGGATCACCATGTTTGTTCACAGCTGAATGGGAGATCCAGTCATAGATCTCCCAGCATCACAGAGTTTGACTGGGAGTGTTTCACCTTGCACCAGTCCACATTCCATTAATTTTCATGCTCATGGGAGTGTTTCACCTTGGACCAGTCCACATTCCATTAATTTTCATGCTAAGGAACAACTTTGAAGGCTTAAGCTCTGATATTCCCAAAGGCCTTCTTTCCCCTAGAAGTTGTGGAAATCCCTTATTGGCATCATTAATGACAGACTGAAAAATAAGACAGATCCTTGTCAGGACAGTGAAAAGGTAACAGGAAACATTCCACAAAATATTTGGGTAAATACTAGGGTTGCCAGGTCCCTCCCCAGTGGGGGACTTTGGGGTTTTTCCCAGGGGGGCAGGGACAGGCCCAATGTGGTGACTTCACATTGAAGTGATGTCATCATGTTAGGGGACCAGCACCTGGGCTCCAAAGCTGCAAATCTTTGGCTTAGATTGCAGGTGCATCCCTGTCCCCCACTTCTTCCCCAAAGCATTTAAAGGATCTCTTCAAATCTTGGGGAAGAAGGGGGGGGGTTGCAATCCAACCTGCAGATTCACGGCTTAGGCACCAGGCCCTGCTTCTTCCACAAGGCATTTAAAGGGATCCTTTAAAAGCTTTGGGAAAGAAGTGGGGTGTGGTGTACACTCCTCTCTCTCCCCTCCTGCAAGATTTAAAAGGCTCTCCAGCTGATGTGGGTAAAGGCTGGTTGAGGGGGTCAGGCATACCGGCTATAAAAATAGATTGCTGGAAACCAAAAGGAAAAATAAAAGAAAAATGTTCTAAAGCCAAATTAAAATAAGGATCGGTGAGTGTCTCTGTGTATGTGTGTGCGTGGACCTTCTGCACATCTTCCAGAAAGACATGACTACTGTAAATAATGCTACCTAAAGCAAATCTAAATACAACTAGATACTTAATGAAGGCTTCTAATGACTATAAAGCAACAAAAAGGAAATGCAAGACATCCTAATAATTCCAAAAACTTATGAACTAAAACTAAAATACCTAAACTCTTAGACCAATGCAGAAAGCAGAAACTGGTGGGTTAAGCAGACTTAAAGCAAAAAGATAACTAAAAGCAATATAAATGCTATGCTACTTAACTAAGGGAGTTAGAAGGAAGAGGTGAGAATGAATGTGGGTAAAAACATGATTACAAAACAGATTTAGAACATGTGGATAATAAAACATAGAAATGACATGAGAGTTTTGAAATCGGATGAACAGGGGTACTGTTTTTAGACAGTTACATTTAAGCTTTAAGGGGAAAGTATTATAAATGTTTGACTCAGTTTATAATGTGATTAATGATGGGAAGACTTGATGGAACTAAGCTAGTAGGAGGATCTCCTCTCTTGGGTTTTTAGTCAGTAGTGGGTTCTTTTCTTTATCCCGTAAATGTAGTTTCCCTTCCCTTTGTTTCTGTTGTAGTTTTTGTAGTGATATAAAAAATAATAAAAAATCCCTTCCGGGGGCTCAAAAAAAGAAGAAGGAAGAGGCGAGAATGAATGTGGGTAAAAACATGATTACAAAACAGATTTAGAACATGTGGATAATAAAACATAGAAATGACATGGATCAATGAATAAATGCAGGCAGTGATATAAATCAATTTGAACTTCAGTTGAACATAAGACAATATGAATACAGATAAATGTGGGTAAGAAGTATTGATAAATTTTTGAACCCCCCCCCAGATACCCAAATTGACAGAAGGTACAAGCAATCTGAGCCTTAGTGTGGAGGTGTCATGCTGGCAGGGACTGAAAAGCAGCTCTTGGGTCCCAAACTGATAATTGGGTGGCTGCCGTGAGGCATTTGCAGCTCCCCACCAATCAGCTGAAGGGCCCTTTAAATCTTCCAAAAGGAGGGAGAGGGGTGGCTGTCCCCGGTCAGGCTTGGGGGTGGGGCTTTGCCTCCTCCTCCAGCCAGCTGGCTGGCAGCGGATTGAAGCCCCCCCAAACCAGGGGAATCCCCACTGGGACTTGGGGGATGGTAACCCTAGTAAACACACACACAAGGACGATACTGCACTGAAATATGCTAAATATACAAAATCACGCCACAGATACATTAAAATGACTACACACTGGCATAGTAAAAATATCAATGGATAAAAAGGCTAACTCAGCACCCAGATGCAGCTAATTCAGATACTCCTGCTGATAAATAGACCCAGCTGCTCATCAACAGAAGACTCCAGCTGCTAATTACTGAGTTAAACTTTTGAGCAGTATTTGCCTGTGTAAAGAACTCTTTTCCCTTGCTGCTGTTAACTCCGGAGACTGGAATTTTATGTTCTGATAGTGTAGCATTTTTGTATTTGGGGACAAGGTTGACAGGGTGTACTTTTGCACTTTCTTTCCAGCACTTCCCTTAAGTCAGTCATCCAGTAAACACACCTTGCAGACACAAAAATCTTCTTTCACTTCTTTCACACAGCATACCGGATTCACTTCAAGGTGCTGGTTTTGACCTTTAAAGCCATATATGGTCTGGGGCCTGCCTACCTGAGGGACCGCCTTTCCCCACATGTTCCCCAGAGAGCACTGAGGTCAGGGTCTCAAAACCATTTGACCTTCCCTGGACCGAAAGATGCCAGACTGGCCTCTACCAGGCCCAGGGCCTTCTCAGTAGTGGTTCCACACTGGTGGAATGAGCTCCCAGAAGACATCAGGGCCCTGCGGGACCTTTTACAGTTTAGGGTTGCCAAATCGACTCACCCCTCGGAGCGGGGGAGCCTTGCCGGCGTCCGGGAGGTCTCGGCGAAGCGCGCGCGCGCGCCAGCAGAACATCACCAGAAGTGACGTGCGACGTTGCTGATGTTGGAGGCGTGGCCGAGCTCATTGGGGGGGAAAACCATATGGTTTTCCCCCCACGAGCTCAGCCACGCCCCCAACGTCAGCAACATGGCTGCGTCACCTCTGGTGATGCAGCTTCGGGGGCGGGATTCCCCCTGGGCCCCGATTCCACTGGGGCGGAAATCGGGGTTCCGAAGCGGGGGATTCCCCGCCCCCCGGGCCCATTTGGCAACCCTATTACAATTTTGCTGGGCCGGTAAAACGGAGCTCTTCCACCAGGCCTTCGATTAGGAGCCGCTACTAATAACAACTGAATTAAGGCCCTCTATAACAACAACATCAACAGCTAGAGATATTCTGGACACCGATTTTGGCCATACTTTTGTTACCATCTGAATCATGGCATATTGGGATGTTACCACCATCAGCACTTTACCTGTATTTCTGATTTGTTATGTTTATGAGTTTTTATGATGTTGCATTGTGTCAATGCATCAGTGTTTTAATATTTTAACTTTAATGTAAGCTGCCCTGAGCCTGCCTTGGCAGGGAGGGCGGGATACAAATTGAATTAAATAAATAAATAAATAAGCATAAGAGTTACAACAATGTCTAATTTGTTAGCATATATTTCTCAAAACAATCCCCCAACTACCCCGTAACTATTAGAAAAAAATATTTTAAGCTCCCCAATATTCTAAAATGTTTGTAAATACAAAGTAATAGATCTAGAAATGAATCCATCCTCCACCATCACAACAATGATAATATATGCGAATAAGCATCTTTAAATGTATTATCAAAAGAGTCGTGAGATTTCTTTACACAACATCCAATTAAAATGTGGAATTCACTGCCAGAGGATATAGTGATGACTTTAAAAGGGGATTAGACAGATACACAGAGGGTAAATCTATCAGTAGCTATGAGTCTTGGTGACTTAAGAGAACTGCCACAATCAGAGGTAACCAGCGTCAGGAGACAACATCAGGGGAAAGCTTCAGTCTCTATGCTCTGTTGTTGGCTCTCCAGAGTAACTCGTCATTGTATGAGACAGATGCTGAAATAGATGTACCAGTAGTCTGATCCAGCAGGGCTCCTATGTTCTTAAAATGTAGAATGGTTTTAGTGCCAAAAGCTACCTGCTTGGCAGTCTCACACAATATCCCTCTCCTCTATTTTATCCTCAGAACAACCCTGTGAGTTGGTTAAGGTTGAAAGAAAATCTCTAGGCCAGGTCACTAAGCAAGTTCCATGATGAGTACAAATTTGAACCTATCTTTTCCTGGGGCTCTAACCATTACAGCTGTGAACTTGCATTGATTGGATCTATTAATGAGAAACTGTTATCTTCAGCTCTTCATTTGATTGGTGGCTTCATACAAGAAATAAAAAACACGTTTTATGTCTGAAGAAAACATTTGTCTGAAGAAGATAACCCAAAATGCCCTGTTAGTAGCTGTAAAATATGTTATTCCAGCTTTTTGATTTGTGGCTGATGTCATTCAATGCTTCTTGTGTAAGTTTTTCATTCATTTTTTCTTGAGAGTATTTTCTCGTTCCTAATGTACATATTTCTTCTTCTATATGTTTTTCCAAATAGATTTTTTTCATTTTTAGTGGGTAGTTCCCCTCCCTTTAGTGCAGCTTTACATTTTTGTAGGCTTAATAAAAGAATCATAATGCCGACTATGGCATGAGCCAGCTTACTCTGGCAAGGTGGGATATAAATCAAAAGCAATTGTTGTTGTTCAGTTGCACAGTCGAGTCCGACTCTTCGCGACCCCATGGACCAGATCACGCCAGGCCTTCTGGTCTTCCGCCGTCCTCTGAAGTTGGCTCAATTTCATGTTTGTTGCATCTATGACACTGTCTAACCATCTCATCCTTTGCCATCCCTGTCTTCTTTGACCTTCAATCTTTCCCAGCATCAGGATCTTCTCCAGTGAGTGCTCCCTTCTCATTTGGTGGCCAAAGTATTTGAGCTTCAGTTTCATTACATGGCCTTCCAGGGAACAGTCAGGGTTGATTTTTTTTAGGATTGACTGATTTGATCTTCTTGCAGTCCAAGGGACTCTCAAGAGTCTTCTCCAGCACCATAGTTCAAAAGAATCTATTCTTCGGCGCTCAGCCTTCCTTATAGTCCAACTCTCGCAGCCATACATGACTACTGGGAATACCATTGCTTTGACCATACGGACTTTTGTTGGCAGGGTGATGTCTCTACTTTTTATCATGCTGTTGAGATTCGCCATCGCTTTCCTCCCAAGAAGCAGGCGTCTCTTAATTTCATGGCTGCTGTCACAGTCTGCGGTGATCTGGGATCCCAGGAACATGAAGTCTGTCACTACTTCCACAACTTCCCCTTCTATTTGCGAAGGAGTGATGGGGCCAGATGCCATGATCTTAGTTTTTTTTATGTTGAGCTTCAAGCCCACTTTTGTGCTCTCCTCTTTTACCCTGAGTAAGAGGCTCTTTAGGTCCTCTTCACTTTCTGCCATCAGAGTGGTATCGTCTGCATATCTGAGGTTGTTGATCTTTTTCCCAGCTTGTGATTCTTAATTCCCGCTTGTGATTCATCCAGGCCAGCATTTCGCATGATGTACTCTGCATATATATTAAAAAAGCAAGGTGACAATATACATCCTTGTTGTACTCCTTTTCCTATGCTAAACCAATCAGTTGTTCCATATCCGGTTCTAACTGTCGCTTCTTGACCCTTATACAGGTTTCTCAAGAGACATGTGAGGTGGTCTGGTACTCCCATCTCTTTAGGGACCTGCCATAGTTTGTTGTGATCCACACAGTCAAAGGCTTTAGCATAGTCAATGAAGCAGAAGTAGATGTTTTTCTGGTACTCTCTTGCTTTCTCCATAATCCAGGGAATGTTGGCAATTTGATCTCTAGTTCCTCTACCTCTTCGAAACCCAGCTTGTACTTCTGGCAGTTCTCTATCCACATACTGTTGAAGCCTAGCTTGTAGGATCTTGAGCATGAGCATAAATAAATAATTTTTGGGGGGATGGTCCTTTATAAGCAGGATGGTTAGTCTGGAAAAGAGGAGTTTGAGGGGGGTTATGATTGCTCTCTTTAGTATTTGAAGGGCTGTCAGAGAAGGGCAGGAAGTTGTTCCTTTTGGCAGCAGAGGATAGGACACAATAATGGGTTTCAATTAAGGGCGGGGAGGTACCGGCTGGATATTAGGGAAAACTTTTTTACAGTAAGAGTTGTGCAACAGTGGAATCAGCTGCTTAGGGAGGTGGTGAGCTCCCCCTCACTGGCAATCTTTAAGCAGCAGCTGGACAAACACTTGTCAGGGATGCTTTAGGCTGATCCTGCATTGAGCAGGGGGTTGGACTAGATGGCCCCTTCCAGCTCCGTGATTCTATTATTCTATGATTTTTGCATGGCTCAGTGGTAGAACACTAGACATGCATGCAGACCTTCCTAGATTCAATCCCTAGCAATCCCAGATAGCTAAAGGATTCTCTGGCAACTGATGCTGGAAAATAACTGAGATCCTGGAAAGCTTGATGGACCAACAGTCTTATTTGATATAAGGCCACTTCATAGTTTCAGAAGTAACCTCTGTCAATAGAATTGTGACCATTTTATTGCAGTATATTTAAGACAGTAAAAGGATAGGAGGGAAGATAGAATTCTACATATATCACGTATTTATAAAGATAGCCCCAGGGCATAAATGCAGACATATACTAATGTAGCAATATGGAAAGAACTTGGCTACCGTAATGTATTGCAAACAAGCAATTCAAACCTTAACAGCATCTAGTAAGAGAAGATAACCTGCAATGTAGATGTGATGTTAAAAAAGAAAGATTCATGAATTGCTTGCCTGGAAACTCCTGTAAAACATGTGAATTAAGAGAGATGAATAGTATCATCCAGAATTACATATACTCCAACAGTGCAATGGTGATTCAAGCAAAGAATGGCTGATGGGGAAATCATAGGTATGATGTGAGTGCTTTCCCCCAAAATATGTAGTTTACACAACTGATTTGGAGCATCAAGGCCAGGGCAGATTGATAGAAAGGCACTACTGGGCTACAGAATCCAGTTCAATCACTGAAGTAATCTCCTCAGGATAATTACCGCCTTCCAGACTTGAGTGCAGCTGCCATGTATAAATCCTACTCTTGTCATCCTTGGTATAAAAAGGCCTACCCTCTTTTTGTGGAGCACTTGCCTCAATGTTGACGCATATATGAATACTGTACACATCAATTCATCTGTATTTTGGCAATTAAGAAACAGCAGCTTCAGTTTATAGGCTAACATCTGGAAGCCAACATATGGTAGTGCTTCTCTTGCATTAAAGGAGACAATAAAATGGAGAGGTAACCAACATGAAGCAGAAACATCTTTGAGGCATTCAACTCAATTCTCTAGAAGTACCTGTTTGCCTCGATCTGATCACTCCCTAAATATTTAAATTTAGCTGGAGCTGCGATGTACATGGCTTACATTATTCTCCACCCCTCCATTTTATCTTCACAACAACTCTGTGAGGGAGACATGTGACTGGCCCTAGGTCACCTAGGTAGCAAGCTTCCATGGCAGAGTGGGGATCCCAGTCTAATGCTCTGACCATTATACCACAGTGGCCTTTTAAGAACAGGAAATTATCAGCCAAGGCTACAATGATGGGAAGAACTGAACTGCATAGCATACATACATGCACAGTTAAGACTAATACCAAATATTATGTGTGTACCTCATAATGGAAAAAAAAGATTTTGCATGTATTTGAAGTCTGCTAAAACCAGCTGGATTATGTGGCCTGTACATATTATGTATACTAAGAGAACTTCCTTATTTCTTATTTGGCATAATTTTAATCTTCAATTTTAACAATTTTGTTTAGTTTGTTCTGATTTTGCTAGTGGTGGAACATTGGTAGGGAGCAAAATCTATTCAAGACCTCTAGCTCATTCCCAGTGGCCATGAAAGGTCTCCACACTCCTATTCTGCAAAATGGGCAAAACAGTAAAGTTCGAGAGGGTTTTTAAAAAATGGAGTAGAACCATAGTAAAATAGCAGAACAAAGTTTGAGTCCAGTAACACCTTTAAAACCAACAAAGTTTAATTTGCGGTATAAGCTTTCGTGTGCATGAGTACTTCTTCTAGGCTTGCCGGCCCCTAGGTCTGGTCGGGGGATCCCCTAATTTTGCCGGCTCCTCTCTGCCACCAGCCAGCTGGCCAGTGGGGGGAAGCCCCACCCCAACAGCCATGATGTGCCTTTAAATATCAGCAGGACATTTTAGAAGACATTTGCAAACTGTCTTTGGGAATGTGTCTGTACATATAAATTTCAAGATTTATTATCCGGAAATAATGTTGTAAATTGTGAGAGCTGTTTTCAGCCAATATAGATTACTTGCACTTATTGTTGGAAACATTGAAGTAAAGAATAACACTACAAATTGATGGTTGACAAAGACGTTCAGTCGAAACGAACAACTGTAAACTCGAGAGAGTTTGTATCTTCTCTTGAATTGTACATCCTTATCATTCTGGTTGGACTTTGGTCTCTGGATGAAGTTCACCTATTGAAACCAAGTAAAATCAACATGCTTTTAAGAGTATGAACTTGTACAGTAATTTTCTCTGTGTTATTGACTATATGTAATTACTGGGTCCTTTTGTTTTGTTTTTGATTTTCTACTAGTGCAGCAGCCAAACTGGGCCACAAAAATACTGGTGGGATGTCTCATGTAACAAACCCCCTCACATTTTATATACTGGACAAGCTTAATTTAAAATATTAATATTTGGGTAGTTAACATCCATCTGCATTATTTCAGTGGCAGCATAGTCTTCAATGGGCTATTGATAGATTCCTAATGCTTAGAGCTTTGTATTCGGTTCTTATCTTCCCAGGCTTTTTCATTCACTGCACCTTTTATTAAAGCCACTTCAGTCCTACAGAACCGACAGAGGAAAATGCAAAATAACTGCATATTCAGAATATGTGATGGCTGATCTTTGTTATAACATTCATCTTCACTTTTGAGGGAGACAAGCAACTCACAAATGAGTTCCCTTTCTCCCTATCAAGAAGAAGAAAATGCCATGACTCCATCTAGCAGATGCTGCCAATGGCCTCAGAACAAGCAAGTAAAAATCATTTTGCTACTGTGATGTAACACAGTACTTGCTGGCCATGTGTGTGTGTGTGTTTTTTTTTTAATCAGATATAAAAAGCGGTGGGGGGGTTAAGACAAGAAAAGCCAATGTCAGAATGTGTGCTGTTCCAATGAAATTCAGATTGATTGCATGAATGCCATAAACTTCATCACTAGGCAATTTTTCACAAAGTCTTGGCCAAGGCAAAAGCAAATATGGCTTTTAATAAGGAAAAAAAGTTGCATCTGATGTTTGTTTCCACTGATTTGTTCTCTTGCGCTTCTGAACTATGAGCTGGAATAACAGCATTATTCCAGAAAGCATATCGGAATAGGGGGGAAATGTTAATATTTATTCAAAGAAAATAGAATTCTCATCATAATGGGTTGGATCTAGTGGACATTTTTCTGATGGAAGAGAGCAATCTTGTCTGATTTCCCACCTCATTACACCCCAAGCAACCTTTATGGGTTTTGGGTTTTTTTTGGCGAGGGTTCCCAATTCCCAGGAATAACTTTTGAGGAGAAAGGCAAGGCAAGGACAGACCTTGCCTCCACTAGTGGAAAATCCATAGTATCCAACCCCAGGGAAACACACACAAGGGTAAAAGGTTCATTATTGTAATGCAGTTTATTATTTCAATTTCTAACAAACAGGATTCACCTTTCAGCAAAAAGAAGTGAAGGAGGAGGAGATCGGATTTATACCCCAACCTTCACACAGAGTCAGAGAGGCTTACAAACTCTTTTCCCTTCCCCTTCCCACAACAGACACCATGTGAGGTAGGTGGAGCTGAGAGAGCTCTTTTCAGAACTGTCCTTGAGAGAAAAACTGTGACAGAACTATGGCTTGCCCAAGGTCATCCAGCAGCTACAAGTGGAGGACTGGGGAATCAAACCCGGTTCTCCCAGATTAGAGTGACAATATTTATCTCCATAGCATGCATAAAGTGCCGTATTTTTCGGACCATAAGACGCACCTGACCATAAGATGCACCTAGTTTTTAGAGGAGGAAAACAGGGAAAAAAATATTCTGAACCCTGGGGCTCAGTATTCGGTCCATAAGACGCACACACTTTTCCCCTCACTTTTTTGGGAAGAAAAAGTGCTTCTTATGGTCCAAAAAATACGGTACATTACTTTCATTAACAAAGCAGCTGACCTATGCATTTAAGACACACACAAAAAAGTAAAGTAACAGATTCAAGGTGAAATAAGGAATTTGCTAGTCTTTAGCCAGAATCATCATATCCCTCTTAAGGCATTTTATAAGAAAGCAGTAACTTACAATAAAGGAATAAAAATATATAGCCTGTATTATATATACAGCAGGGAGGCAGCTTAATTCTTTGGTTTTCATTGTACACTGCTTATTCATACACCTGGCTGCATCTGCAAATATTGAATGATAAGTGTAGAAACCACCGCATCCATTCTTAACATTAGTGATAAATTATTGTAGTCAATATGCATGAAAGCTGTTGACTACGTTCCTATTACTTCTGCACAAGGAAAGATAGCACATTCTGTGCCAAAGTGTATTCCTGTTGAGGCAAGTGGCAAAACTCATCGACTTCCATGGAATCCGTTATGACTCTGAAGTCTTTTACATGCATAGAATATGGTGTTCTAAATCATTCTTAAGCACTATAAACATAACATGGCACTGTGCGGTGGTAGGTCAGCATGTTATCGGCTCCCCAAGGCTTCATCAGATAACTATTTTCTTCTTGCATAGCAAACAAAAGGAAAATCACCTTATTCACACAGTTCTCGCTGATTATACAGAAACATGGCAAGCAAAGGAATCATGGCCAAAGCCATACCAAAATATTGGCCTTTATCCACATATACTCTACAAGTACAAGAGCATTCAATACAATGAATACCCCCTCCCATTCTCATATTCTTTAGAAAAGTAGGAAAACGAGTACATGAATATTTTAATTGGGGTGGGGGGATGCACCACAAGATTTTAAATCAAAATAAGGTGCTCATATTAAAAATCCCCCCCAAAATAGTCTTTTGATTATTAAGAAATGGGATTATGCAGATTTGTCACATTTTCAGAATGGGGAGACACAAATACATGTCCCGAGCACTCAGCCCCATTCGGATTGCTGGAACTATTTCATCCTGTTTCAAGTCCAAATTCCACTAAGTTCAACAGGAACTTGAGCCACTTTTCCTCCCATTTTCCTCCCTTCATCACAGAACTGTCAAGCATCTTGTGAACTAAAGGGACATTGTTATTACAAAAATAGCTTCCATTCATTCATTTCTATTTTCTATTGGCCTTCTCTTCACAGTGTGATTCTAGATTAAACTCAACCTTATCAATTTTATAACACTACGGACAGGACTGATCCAAGCAGTTTATATAGACACCAAATTAAACAAAACTGCAGGTCCAATCATTTTCTAAACAAGAATTCCAGGGAGGCAATCATGTTAATCTGCTGCGGCCAACACAAACTGTCTTATGGTACACTAAAGAATAACCAAAGTGTTGTGACACAAGACTTTGTGAGCCAGAGCTCACTTCATCAAATGTTTAAAGTGTTACATTGAGTTGGCAGAGACTTTATATACATAAAGCTAAAACTGGCAAAATGGGAGGGGAAATACTATAGATATACTGGAAAAGGCCCAGTTCCCCAGAACACAACTGTGTACATTACACTGCAAAGAACAGACACAAATTTCCTTTCTAAATCCTATCACATTAATACTTTTAAAAGGGCAGCTTATTCAGAACATGGCCATTAAATGTTCTCCTGTTGTTGTTTTCTTCCTGTGTTTTGGATTTCTACATTTTGATCACTCAGCTCAGAAAAAAGGCAGGGTACAAGGGACAGAGATCCTTTACATTCATCTAGGATTTTCGATGCTGAGCATTTTAGCAGTAAAATATGACAGCAATAGCCAAATCTGTTGAAGCTGTCCCAACTTTTAATTTAGTATAGTTGAAAATACTTTTCAAAAGGAGAAAAGGTCTTCACCATCAACAGGAACATCCAAAACATCCAGACAGAAGTTCACAAGAAACAGTAATTATTTAAAAGGATACAGCCATCTTAAGACCTGGATACCTGATGCAGTTCTATGAGTTCTTGCTTTTTACTAACAAATCCTCCTGCCTTCTTGACTCCTTCCTTTATCTACTCTAAAGCTGGACAATCTACATTCTAAGTACTCCTCCCCCCAGCATGAGAAGAGTGTCTGCTGATGTGGACATTTAGCGTCAAGTTGGCATTACACAGGGTATCCCCCCTTCCTTTATGTGAACTGACACTTGGGAGTAATTTCAGCACAACAGGTTTGCTTCACAGTAAAATACCTGTAGAATAAAATCATGAAAAGAGACAATGCAACCCCCAAGGGAATTTTTGCAAGAAGAGATTAATGGGGAGAATACAAATATATACATTGTAGAACCAAAGGGGAAACTGTTATCTCAGTCTTTTGGAACTCCCTGTCTCCTGAGCACATAAAAGCCCACTGTTAACATACAACTATACCTCATCTAAGTAAACCCATGTGTGATCCAGAGCTCTTAAAGCTACAAGCTGTTAAGTAACAAAGCTATTAAAGCACTACTTGATTTAGAATTCCCAAAAGCATGGTTGTGAAATTCACAACACAATGAACGAGCAAGCTAATAGCAATAAATGTGCTTGCCTAAATTGGTCATTTAAATAGCCAACTTAAATCCACATATTCACCTGGACAATCAATTGCTTTTTTATTTTTAAATATATAAGCCATTAAAAAGAATATTATGATTAGTCATGTAATCTATTATGGCATACCACTTTTCAACAAAATTAGAATTCCTGGGGTATGTTTCTGATTGAACGATTTGATGAGTTATTTTTTTCCATTATCAATCAGTCCCAGATTTTATCATAATGATGCCGAAGTTCCGGACTTTTCATGCCATTTAGACATAATAGCAGTTTTGGCTGCCACTAAAATTAAGTCCTTTCTGACAGAGGGTATAGACTAGTCAGGCCAGTAGTTCAGAAGAAAGATTTCTGGGATAAAAGGTACATTGTATCTGGTAACCCTGTAGATTTGTTCCAGTACTACCAGAAATCCTTTATGACACTACAGTACCATCGGCAATGGTCATATGATCCAACGTCCCCACAATGCTTCCAATAGAACAGGCTTAGAGAAAAGTTTATATGTGATAAGAAGTCAAATACCAGTGATCCAATATTTTGGAAGATTGGAGCCTCGTAGATATTGAGGAGAATGTAAGAATGGAGATGTCCCAGATTAAAGACCACTGCTCATCACTAAAATGTAGGTTAGACATATTACCAAGTTTCCTGATAATGACTTTGTTTGCTGCTATTAGATGTAATAAGCAGGGGCCATTTCCTGCGGGAGCGCACAGGAGCAGAGCTCCAGCAGTAAAGAGCCCAGGGGGCGGGCACATGCAACAACCCCCACCCCCTGCTCCCAGCAGCCCCAGGCCACAAGGAGCAAGAAGCCTCCCTCCTTCCTTCCTGCACAGATCTGCACGTCCCCCCCACCAGCTAGCAATCCAAAATAGTCCAGTGGCACCTTTAAGGCCAAGGTTTATTCAGGTACAAGCTCTCCCTCCTCAGCTAGGGCAGATCTGCGTGTTCCCCCCCCCCCATAGAGAGCAATCCAAAACAATCCAGTGGAGCCTGAGCAGTGGGTGTTGCCTTCTGACACACTTCCGGTGATGTCAGGGGATGTGGTATATGCAAATAAGTTATGATAATGGGTTATGCTAATGGTGTAGTGGTTAAATGTGCGAACTCTAATCTGGGAGAACCGGGTTTGATTCCCCACTCCTCCACTTGCACCTGCTGATATGACCTTGGGTCAGTCACAAGCTCTGGCACAGCTGTCCTTGAAAAAGAGCAGTTTGTGTCAGAGTTCTCTCAGCCCCACCCATCTCACAGGGTGTCTGTTGTGGGGAGGGGAAGGGAAAGGAGTTTGTAAGCCGCTCTGAGACTCCAAGTGAAGGGTGGGGTATAAATCCAATCTCTTCTTCTTCTTCTTCTGCTAATGAGTTCATGCACCTCTTTTTCTACGAAATGACCCCTGATAATTAGTAAGGCATAGATTTTAGAGATCAAACCACGGATATTGCCATTTATAGATTTAAGAATCGTCTCAAAGTCTATTAAAGGCACAAAGTGGAGTTGATCAAGTTTAAGGTGCTCCAATAGATTTTTCAGTTGTAAATATTGAAACCATGGTATCATACAAGCAAGTAATTCTTCCATTTTAGATTTATCAAAGATACCATGTTTGTTGGAAATGTCTATATAACAAATTCATATTTCCCTGCTTCCATGTTGTAGAAAGAGTGGGTGATTCATAAACTTAATAAAATAAATAAAAAATACTAATTTAGATCTTCTTTTATCCCAAATTTGTAGAGAAGAATATAAGAATCAAATTCTAGAATGCAGGTTGAGCTAAATGTAGATAGATTTGAAATGATATCCTGAATTGACTCAGGATTAATATAGAATTGATCAATTTTGATCCCATCTGATTATCATGTTGTAACATTTTTGAGAATATTAACTGTGATGTTTCATAATATAATTGTAAATCAGTATAATTAAAACCACCTTGTTTGGAAAATTTTCACATAATGCTAAAGTTAATCCATAGTTTCTTATTAGTCCAAAGAAAATTATTTAATAATTTCTGCCAATGTTTCAGATGAGTGACCGAAATTACCAGGGGTAAAGCATGAAAATAGTGCAAAAATTCGGGAAGGATGAAAGATTTGATGAGATTATATCTGTCTGTCCAAGAAGGGACTAAATTTCTCCCATTGTTTAACTTGATATTTAAGTTCTTGATACAGCTTATCTAGGTTATATTTCAATAGGCTGCTATGGCAGACCCCTGCTGCTTCTTCACTGTGAGGCAGATTTTTCCCTCCAAAATTCTCAGTTCCCTTCGGGTACTGAGCTAGCCCCCCCTAGTAGTTTGATAATATTTGCCATTTTATAAATCAGAATGTCCCACACTTAGACAGAATCTAATTTGAATTTTGCCCAGCCCAGGCACTTGTCAGGAGAAAACAGGAGCCTTCTTTTTAGATCACCTGAAATGGCACTGGAGACTGTGTAACAGTGAACAATAATAACAATTTTATATAATAGGCAGAGATGGTATGGAGTAGTCAGGTACTGGAAAGGCTGAGGTAAACGTTGTTGGTAAAACTGTATAATTTTCAGTTGACAGAATTTTCCAGATTCTTGGTTCTTATCAGTGAGAGATGGTTGACTAAGTACTATTGTTTCAGTTACAATGTTTCTGCATATAGTTTCCTAATAACTGTTCAGGCTTTCTGGAAAGGTCACTCTTTTAGTGTATCAAATTCTTTCCCCTTTTCTGAAATCACAGTGTGTCTTCTTTCCCCTGAGAGTATATAACAACAGACTAGGGGCTGCCTCAGTGCCAATTCCCTGTATAAATGGAAAGGACTCATATTTCTTCCATGAAAATATAATCCCATTCCTTTTGGCATGATAGGGAGCTTCAGCCTGCTACCCAGTCACTCTTTGCCAAAATCTCAAACCCCAGATCTTCACGCCTGTGTGAAAAATGTAGTTCAGCTTTAGCTGACACTAGACTCTGAATTCTTAGATGGAATTCTTTCTCAGGTTATGCTTAACACAGCTAAGACCTTTATTCAAAAGGTTGAATCTGTCTGACAGACTTTTTAGTCAGACTTTTCAGATATCCACTCCTTTAGCTGAACTTTACTTTACTGAACAGTAACGGCCACTGAACTCAAACAAAGGGGAATTTCACACTACCTGTTTTCTCCCGGTTTCAAACCGGGAGTCTTCTGTTTCCAGATGAACCGGTACAGGGCTGCCGTTTCACACACGGCTTGCCCCTACCGGAAAGGAGCCGATTGACAAGCGGTTCGGCGTTTCACACACGCACCGCTTTGTTTCCCCACGGTTTTTTTTTGTTAAAGTCCGTCTTATAGCGATATATCGATATACCAGTATTCCAATGTATTTCAATGGGATCGGTATAGGTTTATAACGATATATAAAAAAAAGCCGAACGTTCAAAAAAAAAAAAAAGCCCGCACGGCCGAAAAAAGGCGGGAAAGAACCGTATCGGAACCGGGAGAGGGAACGGGAGACTCCTCGGAAGCGGTTGACAGGTAAATCGCTTCCCTCCTGGTTCCTATACGGAACAGAGACTTTTGAGTGTGAAATGGCAGTCAGATCCCGGTAGGGAACCGATTCTCAACCGGGTTCTGTCTGAAATGACAGACCAGCACCCGGTTGAGAATCGGTTCCCTACCGGGAGTAAGCGCCTGTCTGAAATTCCCCAAAGTTACTCTTCCCTCAGCACACAGCTGATTTTACATTTCCCTCAGCTGGCGCTGACCAATCAGAGGAAAGGTGCAGCCTGTCACTAAAGCTCAATAAGAGTTAACTATTCACCTTCCTTCTCTGATTTTGCTGCATTAGGAAAACAGAATTTTAAATGCGGTCCATCACAGCCACCTAGATTTAAAGACATTTGTACACTTAGATAAGATTATGCAGAAGTAACCCATTTAAAATGATATTTACCATTAATGTGTGTAACAGTGTCTTAGATTCACTGGGGATAATAATGATTTTGCTTGATTAATTATAAGTCTTGAAATTTGGCCAAAACTAAATGCCATTTAAGAATTATTAGATCATCAACAAATAAACTCAGCTGAAATTAATCAGTGTTAACCTTGATACCACTAGTGTGCTTACTGTTACAAATCAAAGAAGCCAAGGGCTCTATTGCAATAGAAAAAAGAATAGGTGATAAAGCATTGTTGTGTGCCTCTTGTAAGCTTGAAGGCATTCAATTGCAACCCTTAAATTTTCATGTAGACACTAGGATCAGCATACAGAGCATTGATACAATGCAGAAAGTGTTCACCAAATCCCATTTGTTCGAATAAAAGCTTCAAATATTCAATTTCCAAACTATCAAAAGCCTTTTGGATGTCAAAATACAGGAGGGCAGCATTCAGTTTATTATGTTTACAGAAGTTGATGAAGTTATGAGTTTTGAAAATGTTGTTAGTTATGTCTAAAACCTGCTTGAGCAGGATTCACATAGTGGGTTATACATTTCTTCAAGCAGATAGCAAAAATTGTGATGAAGATTTTCATATCTTGGTTTAATAATGATATTGGACTATAAGAGACCGGCAGGGATAAATCTTTGTCTGGTTTGGGGATAACTACCATTGAAGCTTGTGACCCACGAGGGAGGCATTTGGCCTGTTGTTAAAATGTAATTTCCCACATCAGCAAATGAGCCTGCCAATGAAGAAGAGTACTTCTTATAAAATTCTGACAGGTATCCATCCAGACCCAGAGTCTTGTTATTTTTAAGAGATCTAATTGTATCAAGTATTTCTTGGGCAGTGATAGGTACTTCAAGAAGATTTTTATGCTCATCCGAAATTGTTGGAATAAGGAGAGTTAAGAAATGTATTTTTGTTTTCCTTACTAGGATTGGAAGAGGGATAAAGTGTTTGATAATAATCTGAAAATAATAATTGATTTGACATGGATTTTTAGTTCAGGACTCTTTGTTTATCTCTTACTGAGTGAACAAGTCTAGAGGCATATTTGTTTTTCACTTTCCATGAGAAAAGTCTTAGGGCTTTCGAAGATTTTACCCAATATCTTTGTTTCATGTATAGAAGATTTTTATGTACTTGAGTTCTCTCTATAGAGTCTAATAACTTATGCTCTGCCAATAATTTCTTGTAGATTTTCTCCCCCCCCCCCTTTATGGAGTTTTTCTAAATGGACAATTTTCTCTAAAAATTATCTCTAACGGGTTTTCTATTTTTTTTTAGGAAAGTAGATTTGGACATGATGATATCCCTGAGAACTACCTTTAGTGCTTCCCAGATGTAACTAGGAGAAGCGCCACAAAAGGACTTGTTTTTTCAAATATTCTTTGATCTAGGCCTCTATTTCCTTGTTGACTAAATCAGTTGATAAAATGGATTTCTTAAGACTCCAGGTTGCTTTAGGTGTTTCTTTGGGAGTCAGTAGATAGAATACAATTAATCTATGAGTGGTCTGACCAAAGTTTAAAACCGATATCAGACAACACTACTGAATTTAATAATGAGTAGGAAACCAAAACATAGTCTATTCTGGTGTAAACCTCATGTCTCACTTAGTAGGTATAGTCCTTTTAGGTGTAATTGCCCTCATATATCACATAATTGAAACTCCTGAAGTTAAGTCAACAAGTTTAATTTTATGTTGTGACACTGCTTAGTGTTATTGGTATGATATGACCAATCAATATTAAAATCAATAATATAATTAAAATCTCCCCCCCACCCCAATAACGTTCCCTTCCTGGAAATTTCTCAATTTGGTTAGACTTTCCTTTAAAAATTGGGTTTTAAAAAAAATATTTAAGCAGCCATTGGCTCCTATTTGGAGTTTTCTGTAATAGATGTGATATAATGTATTCACAGTTAATGTTCAAACAGCAACATGCTGGACTCTGTACACCAAACGAGTAAGAGAATAGGGCACTAGGGATGTGCATTTCGGGATCCCGAACCGAAAAAAAAGCCGAAAATAACGTTTTTCGGCTTTTTTCGGCTTTTGCAATCCCGAAATGGCTTCCTATGCATTTTCCCGAATCCCGAAAAAAAATCCCGAAAAAATTTGGGTCCGACAGGCCCAGCAGCAGGACCAGAGCAATCTGCCCCCCCCCCACCACAACCTGTGCCACGGTGCAACCAATCAGTGCCCAAACCAACTTGGTGGAATTGTTGAGAGTGGGGGGTTGGTCAATGGTAACAATCCTTTTTTAGCCTGTGGCCAGTGGCCACCTTTGGATTTCCAAAGTGGAGCGGACTAGTAGTCATCTCTCCTTACAGTCTCTCCTGGCCATGGAGCAGGCGGGCTGGGTGTGGTTGGGGGGAGGGGCGTGCAGTGCACAGGTTCTGCTGCTGTCCCCTTCCCTGAACAGGGGACCAAGCCCGACTCCCAAGTTCCCAATCCCAACTCCTTTTCAGCCTCTGGGCAGCCCACCTTTGGATTTCCAGAGCAGGCTAGGCAACAAGCGCTTCTGGGCATGGAGGAGGGGCCTCTGGGGTTGTAAGGGAGACGTCTCTGTGTGACTCTCCTGCACTGCTGGGAACGGGGCGGGGGGACCCACACAAGCCAGCCACTGTGTGGCTCGGGAAGTTTTTGCCTGCCTGCCCCTGCCTGGTGGGGGTGGGGCTATCTTACTTCCGTAGTCGCTGCCACCCACTCACTGGATTCACAATCACAAGCCAACGTCTTCCTAGAGGTATCATATGGTGGGACCCCTCGGGATGATTCCCCAACCTGGGAATCATCATATCTCAATCTTTGGGCACCCCCTGGAGAGTTGGCGGCCACTCTGATTTGGTGTAATTTGGGTTCCTCTGGCCTCCCTTTGCCTCTCTTCAGGTGCGCTGAGTGGGGATTCGCACGCACACCCCTAGTGATTGCTCACGTCACTTGCACAGGCCCTGCCTGCCCCCCCCCTTCATTTATACTGCAGAAATCCTCAGGTTTGGACTGAGTCCAGTAAGTTGGGTGACTGGCACAGAGGTTGTTGGGAGGGGGGGTTGAGATTGCTCTGGTTTTGCAGCTGGGCATGGCTGCCATTAGCAAACATGCTCCCATATGTAGGCCACTGCCACTGCAGAGGGGAGAGATTGTTTTGCTTTTGGGGTTTTTGGGGCACTGGCACATTGGCACACTTGAGGTGGACTGGTTCTGCTGCTGGGCCTGGCTGGCTGGCATTGGCGATGCACATACATGCTCCCTCAGCCTGTGTGCTGCCGCTCCAGTGCAGTCTGGAGAGATTCTCTGGTTTGACCTAGTTCTGGTTTTGGGGCACTGACTGGCATGGCAACCTGGCTGGCCTGGCACAAGTGGCAGATTGCTCTTGTTCTTCTGTTGCAATGCTGGGGCCTGGCTGGCATGCACTTGCTTGCTCCCTCATTCTGTGGGCTGCTGCTGCTGTCTGCAGAAATTCTCTGGTTTCCACCAAGTTGGTTTGGGCACTGATTGGTTGCACCGTGGCACAGGTTGTGGGGGGGGGGGAGATTGCTCTGGTCCTGCTGCTGGGCCTGTCTGGCTGGCATTGGCAATGCACAGACATGCTACCTCAGTGCTGCTGCTGTAGAGAGATTCTTTGGTTTGAGCCAAGTTGTGTTGGTTTTGGGGTTTTGGGCACCCAGTTTGGCGGCACAGGTTGTGGGGGGGCACTTGTATGGTTCTTCTCTGCTGCAGTGTGGCTGGGGCTGGCTGGTCTGGCAAAAGTTTGCAAACATGCTCCCATCGTGAGTGTCCCCGAGAATCGGACCCCCTGGACCAATCTTCCCTAAACTTTGGGGGTCTTTCGGGGAGAGACAAGAGCAGCCACGGTCCAAATTTGGAGGCTCTACCCCCTCCCCCCCGCAAAGTTTCAAGAGGTTTTTTGCCATTGACTTCAATGGCCCCATTGGTTATAATGGACCCGAATTTTTCGGGTTTTCTGAAAATTTTCGGATATCTATGGTTTACCGGTATAGAAATTCGGGTTTTTTCGGGTTTCCCGAAAAAATTCGGGTTCAATAAACCCGAATCCGAATTTTACCGAATTTTTTTTTTTTTGCACACCCCTATAGGGCACTAGGCTAATTTATATTATTACTTTTTCAAATCTCTTAAGATAGCCAAAGGATTTCAAAGCAAATAAAACACATACAGTACATATACAGATATAGGCTGTTATTTTGGACACAATAAGTAAGCATTTTATAAGTGCAAAGATGTTTCAGAAAGTAGCTCCAACATTTCAAGTAACATTTCAAGTACAGCAGAAGCAGCCCTTGTATTGCTTCCAAAATACCTTCATAAAAAGGGGGATGGATCTAAAGAATCTTCTGTGTTTGGGAACATTTGTCCAGTAAAGGCTATCTTTGAATATGGGAGACCCTCTATAAAAATTCCAAAATTATCCAGCTGCAATCTACACCTAAAACCTAGCCAAGGATAGAACAATAATGGCAATTACAGTCAGGGACAGTTTAGGTGATACAGGCAACTACCAAGCTACATCTGTTCAGACCTGTTTCAACATGGACCAGTGATACAATCATTCTGCACATGGTATTACAAATGCTTCTACATTGATGCAGAATGGTGGTACCGGCATCAGGCAGACAATCCTTGGCCACTTTGCCAAATAAAGGTTTAAAGGTAAATATGCATTGCCAACCAGTCTTGGCATCCAGGGACTGCTACAAACACTATAACACAGGCCACTATTGGCTCAGGCAAAGAGCCTTGGGTAATTCAATGTCTCTCAGCCTCATTTCTCCAAGGTATAAAATTAAAATTGTAATTACTTGGCTTTATAAGAACATTAAAAGAAAGCAAGAATAAAATGAATCTAGCACACTAGGTACCAGGTCACGGATGGACAAGAGAATTAATCATTTTAGTCAGCACAGCAATGAATGGGGTTTATGAGTTCTTGGGGATGAAGGTAAGATTTTTGCTAAGCATCATCAACAGCATGTTTGCTGAGGTCTTCTTAATACAATGTAGATTGCTGCACCAGATGGATGTTTGAATTATGTCACTCTAAACTTAATCATGGATGAATGAAAGTAAATTAAGCATGTGGATGAGGAGGCAGGGATACTGAAGGTATTAAACATCTCCTCCAAAAAGAGGTGTGAGCTTATATTGTGGAAGCAATTATGTGAAAAAGTCAGCATGCTTTTCAGGCTCAGTTTAAGTGTGAGTGTCTCTGGCTGAAAGCCAACAGCACCTCTGAACACAAGCTGGAAATGTTAATTCTTAGAGAGAGAGGACGAGAATGTAACATTCTCTGTGATAGCAGCACCTGAAGCTATATACAGAAGTAGTAAATGATGAACTGCAATAAAATTCATAAAACATCATAAGTAATATTGATCACCAACCACAGCAGTAATCGAGAATAAGATCTGTCATGTTCAAGGCCGATCAATTAAAACAGCAAAGATTAAAAAACAAAATCACTGTCTCAGCAAGAAGCCAGATTTAAAAAAAAATACAATAAAAAGAAACAACTCAATTTCCTGGAAATTCCTTTCTGAACAAAACAGTTTTTAACTTGGTGATGAAAAAAACACACAAATGTGGAGGTAGTCAAGTGGTTTTGCCTGGGGAGAACATCAGGGAACACAGGTATCAGCATGCTCCACAAATCCAGTAACATGCCACCTTTAAATGACCAGGCACTAAGAAATACCAGTACTAACGAAGAGGTAAATTTGGGTGGAGACATTCCCTCCGATAAGCAGGACTCGCTCTGGCCTGAACGGTCCAGTCTAGCCTGATCTTGTCAGATCTCAGAAGCTAAGCTGGGTCCACCCTGGTTAGTACTTGGATAGGAGGTCCAGGGCTGGTATGCACAGGAACAGGATAGAAAGTCAAAGGAGGTTCAGGGCTTCAGTGCACAAGCAGGCAGGCAATGTTCTCTTGCCTTGGAATCCCCATGGGGTTGCCAAAATCAGCTGCAACATAATCAGCTTGCTGGCACTTTCCTCCACCACTAAGCAGAACTAAGGCCAACACAGACATGGCTGTGCTGTAAACTAGTGAGAACTCTTATCTTTGGAGCCTTTACATTTTAAAAAACTTAAATTATCGCTGAGAATTTAAAGAGAGGCTAGCATTGTATACAATATACTACAAAGCTCAAATCAACGTGTCACACAAACAAAAAAAAGCCCTATACAACGGAAGCTACTTGAAGGGAAACGGTCTGTCGACAGTAGAGTTATACATATAACTTTATTAATGCTGACCTCACGGCAAAGCCTTTCTTGGCAAGATCCCCACTGCTGGATCTCCTGATGGCACCTGTGTGACAGAGTGTTGGACTGGATGGGCTATTGGCCTGATCCAACATTGGCTTTTCTTATGTTATCTTATGTTGTTATCCGTACTTCTATGGGTAAGAGCAGATTGCAATAATTTATTAACTCTGTACATAATATCCACTCATTTTCTCAGCTAAAAGGAAATCTACCATTTAGACCTGTTACACTTTCAAAATTTGATGGAATGGAGATGTACTTATGCTCTTTTTCTATAGCATCCATGGCTTCTATTATCTCACTAACAAGAGGGGAAATTAGAGTGCAGTCAGGTTGCAAAGGGCTGGGATGCAGCTAAATTCATGCTGCAACAGATAACACCCTTCAGCACAATCCAGAGAAACAAATGGCCAGTGAAGACAGCCATTGGCAGCCTCTCAACCATGGTTTAGAAACTAAGAGTGTGCACTCTTCCCTCAGTTTCTCACTCCCTTTGGCACCACCCTGTTCCAATCTTAACATCAACTTTAACCATGGTTAGAACAAAATAGGGTCCTCTATTAAGTAGGATCCTTGGTTTGTTGGTTAGCAAACTCTGGTTAGGGAATACTGTTTAGTGTTAACCATAGTTAAACTGACAGCAATTCACATGTAAGAGAGGTGTAAGTACAACTGTTTGCAGCCAGTCTTAATCATGGTATACAGATTAGGAATGTTATATCTGAACAGGCACTTATTAGTACCTCCAGACCTTCTGCACATCAGAATATGGCTACCATGTTTAACTACACTTCTCTTACTTCCAATGGACTACTAGAATCCTTCTTCCCACATTTTAGAATCCAGACCTAGCTCCTTTTGCTTCATACTCCTATGCCACTTTATCATCAAGATGCATTGTATGACTGGCAGCCCTAGCTCCTTGACTCTTTGCTTACATTTATTCAGACTGGCAGGGCAGTGTGCATTTTCTTTTTCCCCTTCTCACTTTAAACTTCATCCTGTTTTGCCCTTTCCTATGTCTTCTCTGCTGTGGTAGAGGAAAATTTGATGGAAAGCAGCAGAGGGTAGCAGGTCTGCCAAGAAGTTAAGGGCATTTTGTATGGTGTCTCAGACTGCATTTTCATGTTTACCATGATCTTGGCAGGGCCCTGTCTTGGGAGCATGACAAGGAGTCACTGTACAGACATAGGCAAGGGGGTGAAATTATAGCAACAGATGATAAATCTAAGTTGAGCAAAAAAGTTCCTCACCAACTTCTTTTTTCAGGGGGGTGGGGGAGAGAAGAACCGGGAGACAGCCCTTGTTTTTGGAGTTTACATTATTGTTTATTTTAAACATTTCTGTGCCTTCTTTCCATCCCAGCAGGGTCCCCAAGGCGGTGAACATTAAAACATTTCAAACATCAAGACAATAGCATTTAAAACGTGTGTGTAACAAATATTTAAACAATTCTTTTTTTATTTTAAAGACATAACAAACATAAAAGAGGGGAAATTATTCTTACAATTCCTTCTTTGACAAACCCATGTCTAATTTATCATACATTTATATATTTTACCTTATATCATGTATATCACTTGCAAATATATCAAAATTGTACTTTATATATCCTTAACAAGTTTTAAATGTCTGTATAATTTACTTATTGTAGTCTTCAAACCACTTATAAAATCTTGACCATGTATTTTCAAATATGGTTTCTGGTTGTTCTTTCAAAGTTAGAGTTAATTTGTCTATTTCTGCCATTTCCAACATTTTTCTTTAAATTTCTTCTCTCAAACGTGTTTCTATTCTTTAGCATAAAGTATTCTAGCAGTTGTACTCAAATGCAGTATAAGATTAGAGTCATTTTTTTACAGTTTTCAAGTAAAATATTCAACAAAAAATATTTCTGAAACAAAGGATACAGAACATTTCACAGACCAGAAATGCTTACAAGTTAAGAAATTTGGGAAAGCCTTTATCTCTTTAGATAAGGAGAAGAAGAAAAGAGGCGTTGTGACCTATGTAAAAGAACGTTTGCATTGAGAAATTCTTTATGTTTCAGAAGATTTTTATTTATTTATAATTTCAACTTATAGCCCTCCCTCCCCGCAATGCAGGCTCAGGGCGGCTCACAAATAGGCATACGCCAACACATAAAACAGTTAAAACCATAAAAACCATTATTACAAAATTACAACATGTTAAGTGCTCTAGATGTTCTAAAACGAAGACTTTCATCAAGATGGCGTGTCTTAGATGGTATATCCACTCAGTGTTATCAGCTCCACGTGGCACTGTTGTTCTCCTTTCCCAGGGCCAGTTAATAATGATGGTACGATAGTGGCGGCTCCTACCCAAAGGCCTGCCAGAAGAGCTCCATCTTACAAGCCCTGCGGAACTGCGCCAGGTCCCGCAGGGCCCGGATCTCCTCTGGAAGCTCGTTCCACCAGGAAGGAGCTGCCACCGAAAAAGCTCTGGCCCTGGTAGCGGCCAGCCTGGCCTCTTTGGGGCCTGGAATCTTCAGGAGATGTTGCGTCCCTGACCGTAGTGCTCGCAGGGGAACATGTGGGGAAAGGCGGTCCCTCAGGTATGTATGTATGTATTTTATTGGTGCAAATACAAAGACAAGGGGGAAAGACTCTTATTATAAATATTTATGCACCAAATCAACACCAGGAGAAATTTTATAAAATCCTACAGAAACTGATCTCAAAAAAGGATTTTGATGAAATGTGCATGATTGGAGACTACAACACTGTTTTTGATAGAATCTTAGACAGAAAAACTTCTACTGGAAAATGGAAACAAGGAAACAAGCTTCCCTCTACAATCCTTCAACTGTCAAGGTGAGAAGAAAAATCGAAGGCAGGTAATTTATATCTATTCAGGACAGTGGGGTAGGGCTGAGTCATTATCTTCTAGGAGTTTCCCAGGCAGTGACATGCTAATGGAGGAGCTTTCCTGAGGAGGTTCTTTTGCATATGGATTGGCCTGACATAATAGCTCCATTTTACAGGACCTGTGGAACTGTAATAGATCCTGCAGGGCCCTGATCTCCAGTGGGAGCTCATTCCACCAGGCTGGGGCCAGGGCCGAGAATGCCCTAGTCCTGGTCAAGGCAAGGGGATTTCAAGTAGATGGTGATCTGCTGAGTGCAAGGCTCTTCAGGGCACATATGGGGAGAGGCAAGCCCACAGATATGTTGGTTCATTACTTTGAACTCATGCCAGGATATTGGGCCAGGAATACGACACGTGTTTGGGAGCTATCCCCCCCCCCCCGCTGCCATATCATACTGTTGAGTCAGGTAGATACAGGTGGGTTGCCATGTTGGTCTGAAGCATCAGAATAAAGTCGGAGTCCAATGGCAGCTTTAAGACCAACAAAGTTTTATTTAAGGTGCACACTTTTGTGTGCAAGCACACTTCCTCAGGGTGCACACAAAAGCTTACACATAAATAAATAAAACTTTGTTGGCCTTGAAAGTGCCCTTGGACTCAAACTTGGTTCTGTTGAGTCAGGTAGCATTTGTTGCAGCTGACAGGCTTTAAAACAGGAAGAGGAATTTATAAAATAAGCTATTAGAAACTAACAGGTAAAAACCTGGAATGTGTATTATGCAGCCATACCAGGCACCAATATGACCCTATCAAATAGCAGTTTCTGTGCAAAATGCTGGAACAATCTGCTTCTGGAAAGGGTTTTCTATACTTTTATTTGCTCCCAATAAGACACTTAATTTGTCCTCTCAAAACTTCTTTAAGGCATGAAGGGTTCCTATCCCATCACCTGAAAACCTGAAGCACAGAGAAAGTTTCAGAGGAGGCCCTCAGAATGCCATGTGCTGCTGCTGTGAAGCCATCACCAATGATACTCAGACTCACACTTCAACAGGATATCCCAGCCATATGCAAAGCTCCAAAAAGAGTGGGAGGGAAATTTCCTGCTTGATTAGGCCCTAGATCAATTCAAGACTGCCTGGGAGATTTGATTCCATTTCACACATCGTTGATACCTTGGTCACTGCTGAACAAACTCCAAATTATTGTGAAGTTAAGTCTGCAGAAAAACCAACTGATGGGTTATCTGCTGGATGAATGCATAGCATGCTGTGAGTCATTGTCAAGGGGTATACAACCTGTCCTGCAGGTGGGCATGACTGTGGATATAGTGATCAGCGTTTGTACTTTGTCATGAGTATTGTGTTGTCCTACATTACAAAATTCCTCTTTAAAACAAGTATCCTCTGTGTGCCTGTTTATCCCATGGCACTGCAGGTCTACCACAATTTTGCAAGAGCTTATATGGGGATGCAGGGACACATAGGCTACCTATCTCAGCCCTTACAGTTTCATGTCTTCTCTGATACCGCCATGCAGGTTGATCCCAAACTCACAGTAGCAGTCAGATGCCTTAGAATAGGAGTCCCAGCAGGCTTCAGAATAGCACATAAATTAAGCATCTTGCCTAATGCAAAATACTATTAACAGGAATCTTGTACAAATGGTTCATTTACCTCCTATTGGGTAGAATCTGTTTAATTAAAATGAAAGCCTTTCCCCATTTGCTCCAGTATCTCTGAACATAACGGCTATTACTTCACTCTACAGATCAAGAGTGGGTGGAAGAAGCAGAAAGTGAACCTTTAGAGGACTTTTATATGAAGAACACTAAAGCAACTTTTCTCTATCAATTCGTGAATAATCACTATTTGTGAGAAGACAGGATTTACAGGCAGAATCCTAGATCTTTTATGGTTTTGCATGTGTGTTTAAGGGGATGCAGGGACACAAAGCTAATTTATCTACCTAGTGCAATGGCAACATTTCTTAGATTTAAAAATTAGGACAATGCTTATCTGGCCTCTACAACTTTCTGGGAACATTAATTTCATTTCCCAATGATCTTAAGAAAAGTATAGCTGCAAGAAGTAGGAAGAGAGAACTGTATCCAAAAGTCAAGTCCAAACAAGCTGGTTTGTGTCACTGACTCCTGCTAGGGCATTATCCCTCCAACTCATAAAGGAATATTTTTAAGCCTCTGAAGCTAGAAAGAGCAGTTGCCTTTTAATCCAGTCTTTACATCTTACATTATCACTTGCAAGTATGGAAAAAAAAGTTTTTTGTTCCATCATTAATTCAGTAGTCTTCAACCATTTTCCGAGTTGGAAATCCCCTTCAATCCCAGGCATACCTCCTTCTCCTTCCAATCTACCTTCTTACTCCTATACGAATTCACTTTTTTCTTCTGTCTTTGTTCTTTAAAAAAAACTATAAACAAGATACAAAGGAAATGTATGGGTTGTGTTTATGGCAGAGAATGCAGCTAAAAATGCTTAAATAAGTACATTACTGGTCCTGAAGAGCAATGATCTAAATCCATTACTAATGAAAACACTATACAGACAATCCCCAGGAAAGACCCTTCCAGATTATCTCTAGTTATTTCTGTACTTTGAAGCTGTACTTGTATTTTCAATTCAAAAGCTGTTCCATGTTCTTTAGAATGCCTTAATTAATAACTTGATTTACTATACTTTTATATATTTACACTGAGAAAAATGCCACCATATTTCCATTATTTCAATGAAACTGTTATTTAACTAACAACAACCAAGTATCTAGTAGTAGCTGATGTACCCCTTTGAGAACCGTGGAAAACCAGTGCCAATTAGAGTAGACAATACTGAACTTGACCACCCAATCAGAGAGACAGTCTGATTTAGCATAAGGCAACTTCATCGTATTCAATGGTATAGCACATATGCAATTTTAGCTAGTACGGATTAGGGCTTACCATTTGACCCATCAAAAAAGACATAATGCTTTAACAGCCATCGACCAACTCAATTTGAACAGTAACAAATATTTTATACATCAGCAGGTTTGAGATAATGCTAAAAATTATTTTATAGTAAAATAATCCAATAAACTTTATAAAAATTGCAATGAATCACTGCACCTTTTAAAAATGTTACACTGCCATACATGTGAATGTTTAACCAGACAGGTCTCTTGTGTCTTATCCAGCAACATGCGTGTCAGCCAAAAGGTTCATCCTTTTAAAAAATGGAAAATACCAGTAATGCAAAACAGCTGTGCTAGGAAGGCAACAGGGTAATTCTTCCTGTTTGGAGATTTTTATTTATTTATTTATTTATTTGATTTATACCCCGCCCTCCCTACCAAGGCAGGCTCAGGGCAGCTTACACAAATGCATAAAAGTACAATTAAAATCCATCATAAAATCCATCATACCAAAACAGGTAGGTTATCCTAAAATCCATAAATCCACTTTCCTAAAGAGCTAGTACAGTTTTCAAATAAAGTACACAAGCAGTAATTTCAGATTGAACCATACTCCATGGGTGACAGTCATAATGATGTTCCCACATGTTCCATTGATCTCCTTATTTACCTAGCAAGGCGGGCTAGAGATGGTAAAGCCAGGGCACAGGGTCTCTTCTCGGATGTCACACGCAGCTCCTGAACGCCTGGTGGAAGAGCTCTGTCTTGCAGGCCCTGCAGAACTGTAAAAGGTCCCGCAGGGCCCTGATCTCTTCTGGGAGCTCGTTCCACCAGTGTGGAGCCACTACTGAGAAGGCCCTGGTTGTCGTCAACCTGGCGTCCTTGGGACCTGGGAGGGCCAGCCTGTTTTGGGCCCCTGGATGCAATGCTCTCTGGGGAACATATGGGGAAAGGCAGTCCCTTAGGTATGCTGGACCCTGACCATAGAGGGTTTTACAAGTCTTGTAGCTATAATCAAATAATAGTCAATTTACCAGCCAGTTGACAATATCTGACCAGTTAATTGACAGGTATGCCAATCCTACATGCAATATGGAACAGGATGAATCTGTGAGCTGCTTTTGGAATATCATCCTTATTCACCCTGGAGTGACAGAAAGTACAAGCCAGATATCTAGTTGAAGAGGAACTAGAGCAGGAAGATGGAGATACATCATACTGAGACAGCACCTAACAGCAATGCAGAAACAAAGTTGGAAGCTTTACCCTATGCATGCAAACTTGAAAGTACAGATATCAAAAGCATTCTGCTAGCTTTCCTTGTCACTCATTTGCCTTTCAAAAATAATCTTGGAAGGTTTTGAACCAGCCAAAAATTACCAAAAAAGTGATGCTTAGCAGCAAAGCAGGTTAGCGCAAACAATATTTGTCTGGCACCTAGGAATGTCAGAAGCATATCAACTCTGAAAAGCTGGTTTAGCCCAGTATTCAGTCTCTCACAGCTCAGTACAGAAAAGTCCTTTGAATCCTAAATTGCCACAAAAACCAAAAGAAAGAAAAAAAGGGATCTCTCCACAGTTTCTGAAAAACAGGAATAGGTTCTATGTTTGCAAATTCCAAGCAAATGTGGGGATGGGAAAGAGAATGAAGTCCGAGAACAGATGAAAATCTAATTAAAGAAGTAGGATTATAAGGATTTCCTTCATATCTAGGTGTTTAGCTGTCATTGTGAACAATTTCCTTAATTGCTCATGTGTGTGTGCCCGGGCAGTAGGTGAAGGTAACTTGCCAAATCCACTATTTAAGCAACCCAGAATCCATAAAATGTTTAAACAAATACCTCAGTGAGACTATTTTAGTGTCAGCAAAATTTCCTGTAAGCAAAGGAGATCAATAAAGTATTTGGGTTAGATTCAGGTGGGTAAACGTGTCTGTCCGAAGCAGCAAAACAAAATTTGAGTTCAGTGGCATCTTTAAGACCACCAAAGTTTTATTCAAGGTATAAGCGTTTGTGTGCATGCACACTTCTAAAGACACATATCTAAGTAAGTGTGCATGCACACGAAAGCTTATACCTTGAATAAAACTTTGGTGGTCTTAAAGTTGCCACTGGACTCAAACTGTGTTTGGGTTAGATTACTGCATCATGCCTTATTCACTGCTCAGACCTTATTATGCCAATACTTAAAATATCTGCACGGGCTTCCAGTCTGTTTCCAGGTGCAACTCAAAGTGCTAATGAAGTCCTAAATGTCTTGAAACAATAGGCTTGCCAGACCACCCCACCCCCAGTTTGGCAGGGGTGGCTCACTTTGTAGGGGCTCCTTCCTGCCCACCAGCCAGCTGGCGGGCAGGGGAAGCCCCACCCCCAAAAGCAACCACCTGGCCTCCCCCCACCTCTCCTCAGCAGGTTTCAAAGAGACCCTTTAGATGCTGCTGGGGAGAGCCAAGGACCGCACACTTGAACTCCGAGCCCCAAATTCGGGGCTCAGCATGCAGGTGCGCATGACTTCCCCCCCTCTCTCCCGAGCAGGGTTTAAATGGAACTTGGACTCCGAGCCCTGAATTCAGGGCTCAGCATGCAGACACATGTGGCTACCCCCCACCTTTTCCCAGCAGGGTTTAAAAGGACCCTTATACACTACTGGGGAGAGGAGGCAGCTGCACACCTGTACTCAGGCACACATTCCCCCCTTCCCCAGCAGGGTTTAAATGGACCTTTAGATGCTGCTGGGGAGAGGCAGGGGCCATGCACTTGCACTCCGAGCCCCTTTTGGATATCACAGCCTCTGGTTTCTTGTTCTGCTCATTCCTGTCCCTCAAACATGATTAAAAGGTTGGATCACCTTTTCTATGAGGAAAGGATAAAGAGTCTGGGAGTTTTCAGTTTAAAGAAAACACAACCAAGGGGATACATAAGAGAGGTTCATAAAATTATGTATGTGATAGAGAAAGTAGAGTTTGTTCCCCTTTCTCCTATATTACTAGAACTGAGGCACCCAATGAACTTGATAAGCAGTAGGTTCAACACAGACAAAAGGAAACTCTTATTTAGTCTACTGCCAGTGGTGGCCATGAATATGGAAGGCTTTAAAAATGGGATTAGATAGATTCACATAGGACAGGTCTAGCAATGGCTCGCTGCCATGATGACTAAAGTGAACCACCCTGTTCAGAGGCAGTGAACACCAGTAGTAAGAGGCAATGTCAGGGGAAAGTCTTTGCGTCTGTGCTTTGTTTGTTGGCCCTCCAAGCAACTGGTTGGCCGCTGTGTGGGAAAGGATGCTGGAGGAGATGATCCAGCAGGACCCTTTTTACAATCTTATATTCTAACCCTTTCCTTGCACAAAAAGATTGGCATTCGTCTGGTTGAGGAAGTCTGCATAAATTGGGCTTTGGTTCTTTCCCACCAACCAAAGTTCTAAACCACAGATTCAGTACAGAATCCTCATTGGAGGAGATGAAAAGTCCAGTTAGCTCAGCTCCCATAGTGTGATGTCACTGGAAACTGAAGTTCACAGAAATCAGAATTATATATCCCCCTTTACCACAGGGGGGTGGGAAGGAGAAAGAGCATGGAGCCAGCAATGTCAGATCCATGCCAATGACAAACAAATCTCCATTTATGATATCAGAACAGAGTCACAGTTACATTTCATTTCATTACATGCTGTGAACTGACAATTAGGATCAGTCAAAGGTTTTATCAGAGAGGTGAGGTTTGGTGAAGGATTTGGAAGACAAAATGATGATGGGAACATAGAAGTTCTGGGAGGAAGTTCCTAGGCAGAAGAGGCAGTAAAGAAGAAAAGGAGACACGAAATGTTAGGACAGCAAAGGATAGCAGAGGTCTGGAGAAGCAAATATTATAGGCAGAAATGACGAAGAGAAAGATCATGAAGGATGAGGCAAAGTCAAGAAGAACTTTAAAAATGACAAGAAGATTTTGGTGGATGAGAACTGGAATAGATAGCTACTGTAGGGATTGAAGGAAAGGCATCACATGGCTCAGCAACCAGAATTTTACAGTGACATTTTGGATAAAGGTGATAAGAATGCTGCATGAAAGGTGAAGAACAGAAAGTAGGAGGAGGTTGTAGCAATCAAAGCAGAAAATAAGCAAAGAATAACCTAAGATTAATATAATGGAAGTGAGTGGAAGGGAAACATTTTTGCAATGTTAGGAATAAGGAACATTTTTATTCACTTAAAGAACACTTGGGGGCAGGGATGCCAGTCCCCCCTAGTCACAGGAGGGGGATGGAGGGGTGCGGTTGCCAGATCCAGGTTGCAAAACTCCGAGAGATTTGGGGAGGACACAGACCTCAGTGGGGTACAATGTCATAGAGTCCACCCTCCAAAAGCAACCATTTTCTCCAGGCAAACTGATCTCTGTAGACTGGAGATAAACTGTAATCCCAGGGGATTCCCAGTTCCCACCTGGAAGCTGGCATCCCTACTCGGAACAAAAGAGAGGAGGATGAGGAAGCAAATTTTCATGCCTAGTCAACTGGCCAGGCAGTGATTATCAAAGTGAATACAAAGGATAATGAAGGTAGCAAGTTCAGAAGAGAGATGTCCCCGGAGGAACTGAGGGAAATGCAATAATAAGGTTTGAGATGAGAGACAGAAAATGCAAGGCACAGTACGTTTTTGAAAACAGTCACAGTTCTTTCCCTCTTCTTTGTATATAGCATATTTTTGTTGCTGTTTATGTAAACCTGTGTCCCGAAGCACAGAAAATGTTGTTTCCCACCACAGCTGCAAATGGGAAGTGCTTAGCTTTTGTGAGTAAAGATTTGTGAAAGTGTTTTTTCCACAGAACCTTAAAGCGTTGTTGCAATGAAATATGCATAAAAGTCTCAAAATATCGCACAACAACATCTCTTGCATTTCAGTAGGTGCTAAAAATGAACAGAAAGTCACAAGTTTTTCTCTATATTAATTATTTATATGCTAGGCATACAAAACTGTCAGCTTTGTGTGCTAAGTGCCACAGCAACGTGCCATTTGGTGCATTCCACTTAATACAATCAATTATATTTCTAGAGTTGCTTCTGCTAGACACACACAGGTAAATATTTGTCACCGATTGCAGTTACTTCCATACCTAGATACATTTGGTTCAAAAAGATGTTCCCAACATTGATGGAGCTACCTTCCATCTGATTTAGTTTCACATAGCATAATATGGTTGCCACCAATATTTTGCCACATTAAAATTCAAAGCAAATGCTGGGATTTCAGACACAACATCAAGAAATTCCAAAGGAAGCCAAAAGACTACTATATTAAAAAAAATAAACAGCTAAACAGTTCAAAACTACATACCTTAGAAACACTTCTTACATCAAACCACATACATGTTGAGATCCGGAAAGGAGATTCTACTCTGAATAAATATTGTGTCAGACCAGAGTGGATAAATATGGAACACAATCTACTCATTACCTCCCCAATGAGGTCAAAAGTTTGTGCTGCATAGGGAGGTGGTTAGCTCCCCTTCACTGACAGCTTTCAAGAAGAGACTGGATGAATATTTGTCAGAGATGCTTTAGGCTGGTCCTGCACTGGGCAGGGGTTTGGACTAGATGGTCTGTATGGCTCTATGATTTTTAATTATGTAGATGCATCCTAGCCCTGACCTGGATGGACTAGGCTAGCCCAATCTTGTAGATCTTGGAAGCTAAGCAAGGGTGGGCCCTGGTTAGTATTTGGATGGGAAACCACCATGGAAGTTCAGGGTTGTGGTGCAGAGGCAAGCAATGGCAAACAACCTCTGAACGTCTTTTGCCTTGCAAACTACATAAGATCATCATAATTGGTCTCTGGCTTGATGGTACTTTCCACCACCAGAAGCATCCTTCTTAACTATTGTGTCAGTTCTTTTAGTAATTCAAGAACACTGAGTTCATTCACACATGTCGTGCGGGCCCTCCCTCTTCCTGGGGGGTTGACACGGGTTGAGGAAGGGCCTTAAAGCTCCGCCATGTGCCTCAGATGTGGAGCGCCCCTTTGGGTTATTGAACCCGCGTCAGGGAGCTGCTCCTGCTTGGAGTTCAGGGTTCGTCAGACCTCTGTTCTCTCTCGCTGCCCTAGGTCTGCCTTCTGGCCATGATTTACTCCAGCTCGGCACTCCTCCCTGTCTCTGGCATTCTCTTCTCTTTTTATTCCCTTCCCCAATCAGTGCTCCACCTTCCAAAACCAACCCCCGTCCCCGTGTGGTTCCTCACAACGCTGTTTGGGCCCTCTTGCCTCCCAGTTGGCTCAGCCGGGGTCAGAGATCCCTTTGGGACCCGCCCCGCAAGTTGTGCCTGTGGCTTCACTTGGGCTTGGGGCATGGTCGTGTGTCTCAGTTGCGGATCTCAGGTGTGAGGCATCTCCCTTCTGACACGAAGGGCTCTGCTGGGGTTGTCCTGCCATCTAGGCATGGACCTGCTCCCACGACTTCCCTCCTTGGGACTGGGCATGTCCTCACGGCACCCTCTCTTTCCACCTCTCCTGTGAAGACCGCACGTTGGGTTCTGGCTGCTCCCTTGACTGCGGATCAGGTTTGGGCCATGCCGTCATCGGCTTGGCTCCAGTCAGTGAGTGTTGGTCACATTCTGGCGGCACCCTCGGCATGGCATCTCCTGCCTCTTCCCCTGGGCCTTCCCGCTGGTCTCCCTGTTCTATTGGTCCTGGCCCTGGCTCAGGGGGCTCTTGGGGGAAGTTTGGCTGCTGCCCTTCTGTGAGCCTCTCGGCTTGGGGGTTTCCCGTGTGGTCTGGGTCCTCAGAGGTGGGGTCTCTTAGTCCTGTGTTGGGGCAACACAATTTATTAACAACTCTTTGAATGTTTTGTTTTTGTGTCTTAAGTTACTCTGACAGTGCCATCTGTCCTAAGAGTAAGTCCCATGGAACAGACTTAAGGAGGAGTGGGACCCACCACAGAAAAAGCCTGTGATCTAACTCTAACCTTATGAAGAGTCCTAAAAGTGAGCACACCAAAGAGGACATAACTGGTGCAGGGCAGCATACGGGGTGATGTAGTCTGATGAGCGTCCAAGGCCAAAGAGTAGGAATCAATTGATAGTTCTCACAATGGAGGGAAGTAAGCAGTGGGGTCCCACAAGGATTATATCGGGGCTGGTACTATTTAAGTTACTCATCAGTGATCTGGAATTAGGGGTGAGTAGTGCAATGGCCAAGTCTGCAGATGACACAAAATTATTCAGGATGGTGAAAACCAAGGCTGACTGTGAAGAGCTGCAAGAGGACCTCCACATACTGGTTGATTAGGTGACAATGTGGCAAATGAAGTTCAGTGTTGGTAGGTGTAAGGCAATGCACATTGGGACAAAAAATCCCAGTTTCAAGTATAGGCTAATGAAGTCTCCACTGGCTGAGACTGAGAGGGAAACAGATCTTGAGGTTGTAGTGGATAGCTCAATGAAAGTGTCAACTCAGTGTGCTGCAGTAGTGAAAAATGCAATATATTATGGATTATTAGGAAAGGGATTGAGAATAAAATAGTCAATATTGTAATGCCCATGTATAGATCTATGGTGCAGCCTCATTTGGAATATTGTGTATAGTTCTGGTCATTGTATCTCAAAATGGACATTGCAGAGCTCGGAAAAGTAGAGGGAAGGGTGACCAAGATGATTAGGGGATTGAAGCACCTTCCCTACGAGGAAAGGCTCAAGACAGAATCTGCGACTTTTCAGTTTAGAAAAGAGACAACTGGGTGGGGGGGACATGATAGAACAGGGGGCCCGGGTGGGGGCAGATCCGGCCAATCCAGGGCTCTTATGTGGCCCACGAGCAACTGATGCAAGGGAGGAAGTGCTGGGGGGAGTGGACAGAGCCACTCCATTGTGGCTTCAGCACAGCAGAAAAACCTCATATGTAGCAGTCAAGCATCATGGGAGCATCTGCCCAGTGTTGCACTGCTGGTTCTCCAGTCCGCCTATGTGGGTTTTCCTCTGTACCCCCCTCCCAGCCCATGGGATCTTGCAGTGAGGCTATACCAAATTGGAGCTTACCAGCTGCTGTCCTTTATACAGTTTCTTTCTCTGGTACGTTTTATAACACATATGTCCCAGCCCAACAAAGTGGTATTTATGTCAGATGACATAAAGATAACAAATTAGTTTAACAGCTCTGTGATTATGCATGGGGTAGAGAAAGTTGAGAAAGAGAATGTTTTCTCCCTCTCCCAAAATACTAGGACTTGAAGGCATCCAATGAAACTGATAGGCAGTAGGTTCAGGGCGGACTAAAGGAAACACTACTGCACACAGAGAGTGTTTAAATGTAAAATTTGCTGCCAGAAGATGCAGTGATGGCCACAGGAATAAACAGCTTTAAAAGGGGATTAGATACATTCATGGAGAATAAGTGTATCAATAGCTACTAGCCATGCTAACTGAGGGGAACCTCCACATTCAGAGGCACTAATCCTCTTAATCCCAGAACCAGAAAGCAAAATCGGGGAAGGCTGCAGCCTCTATGCCCTGTTATTGGCCATCCAACGGAACTTGTTGGCCACTGTGTGAGACAGGATGATGGACTAGATGGACCATTGGTCTGACCCAGCAGGGCTCTCCTTATGTTCTTATGAAGGGCCTTGAGGGTAATAACCAGCACTTTCAATTTGACTTGGAAGGAAACAGGTATCTAGGGCAGTGGATACAGCACATGAGTTGCATGTTCCAAGCAGAGAGAAGCCTTGCTGCTCCTTTTTGTATGAACTGAAAAATCCAAGAAGCAGCCCCACATAAAACACCTTGCAGTAGTCCAATCTGGATGTTATAGTAATATGGACCAGTATAGCCATGTCAGCAGGATCTAGGTAAGGGTCCATTTTACAAAGTGGATGGAATTGAAGGAAGGTACTCCCAGCAACAGCCTGTTTATCCATTCATAAGGCTGGGTCCGGCAACACCCCAAAGTTCTTTTTTTTGGTAAACAAAATTTTATTTTCATAGGAATTCAACATTTAGCACTCAATCATTTCACTTTACCATTGTTTACCCCATTCCCATTTCCTCCCTTCCCCTCTGTGGCTTCCCGCAATACTTCCCCCCCGTCCACCTTACTATACTTCATCCATTGTATCATTTTCTTATCATACAATCTCAAGATAACATCATTTAACTTAATATTGATCTAAACATATTAAATTTTGTTTCACATCCCAGTTCTTTTCCAGATATATTTTAAAGTCACTCCATTCTTCAAAAAACACGTCATCATCTTTGTTATTCAACTTTTTTGTGATTTTGTCCATTTCAACCATGAACAGAACTTTTTGTATCCAATCTTCAATCTCTGGTACTTTCTCTGTTTTCCAGCATTGTGCATAAATCATTCTCGCTGTTGTTATTAAGTACCAGAGTAAGGTCTTTTTAGTCGTATTGACTTCTTCCATTTTAAGTCCCAAAAGCAGAATTTCCGGTGCTTTTTTGAAAGAGCATTTCAGTATTTTTTGCATTTCAATGTGGACTTTTGTCCAAAAGTCTGCAGCTTTTTCACAAGTCCACCACATATGGTAAAATGAGCCCTCATGGTTCTTACATTTCCAACATTTGTTTGACATGTTCTGGTTCATATTTGCAATTTTCTTTGGAGTCATGTACCATCTATACATCATTTTATAACAGTTCTCTCTAACATTGGTACATGTCGATATCTTAATAGAGTTTTTCCACAAATACTCCCAGGTTTCCATAGGCACTTCCTTGTTCATATTTATTGCCCATTTTATCATTTGCTCTTTCACAGTTTCATCTTCTGTATACCATTTTAACAACACTTTATACATTTTAGAGATATTTTCCCCCCTCCACTCTCCCAAACATTTTCCATTTCATTTTTTTCCTCTCTAA
>NW_015172037.1:384872-385035 GCF_001447785.1 Gekko japonicus | reverse complement strand
TTTTTATATCTCGTCCATACCACAAACAATGCTTTTCTCACCAAGTGAAGTTTAAAAAAGCTATCCATTTTTGTCTTATCATACCATAAATATGCATGCCAACCAAATCTACAGTCATGGCCCTCTAGCCCCAATAGTTTATCATTCTCAAGTTTCACCCATT